>NC_136519.1:79278775-79303775 GCF_053919585.1 Euprymna scolopes
TTTAATTTATTCGTTAACTTTTTGCTTTTAATTCTGAACCTAAATACGAAACCTCATAAATCAAATATGGCGCTATAAAATTATATTTCCTTGTAGGTCTCTGCAAAAGCTGCTCGGAGCTTCTTATCCTGCCTTGACAGACTTTAAAACTGGCTTCGAAACATAGTAGGTGATGCCTTTTTCTCACCCCCCACAACTTTTTTTTTTTTACGCAAGTGACCTTGCGAGCCTGCCTCTATTCTATTGTTGTTTTCATGGTAAGTGCTCGCCTGAGCTTCAATCTATGCCCCCCCCTTGTCAAACTTTCAGGAAAGAACACTCATTTAGCTACAACCAGTATCAACTATTTACTCCACTCTCTATCTGTGTCTAAATCTAAACGCAACTTTCATGAACAAAACTTCTTTCTTAAAACTGCCCGCCCGTGGAACTGTCTTTACTTGCGTGCTTCCCTGATGGCTACAATACGGCCGTCTTTAAGTCTAACGTAAACAAGTTCTTGTTAAGCCAGCTCCTTAAATAATAAAATTCTACCCAATTTCCACCTTTAACGATTACTCTGCTAGTGTTTTAATGACCACTTTACACTCATTAACCCTCGACTTGCCTCGGGCCTTGATAAGTGATGGCTTTCTGTAAAAAAATGTATGTACGAATACAATTTTTTTGTGTGTCGTTGCCTTGACCTGTTTTGAGCGGATAATGTATTCCTGAGTCAATGACATCATTAAAATATAATTACGACCCAGCGTTCGTGAAGCTATTGCGCATATCATAGTGGAATACGATATACGGAAATTACTTTTTACTTCATTCATAAATTACTTCATTCATAAATTATTTATGAATAGGTTCGAATTATCCTGAGTAAGCATAATTATATAGATCGATTAGGGATAAAATTCCGCAAACGTTACTTAATATTTCGGGTATTTATTTTTAGACGATAATTGTTGATTTGTAATATTTAGATTACTGCGCGATTATGACTCAGAAAACGGCCAGTTTAGTTTAGAAATATGGACTTGTTGCCCCCGTGTGGAGGCAAATAAAATCGAGACAATTTCGTTGCATCAAAATGGTGAGACGTCAATCAGAGTCCCGTTCGGCTCAGAGTGACAGTTATTTTGGAAACATGGGCGAAGTCGTTTCAACTCGCGACTACACAATGTATAATAATAATAATAATAATAATAATAATAATAATAATAATAATAATAATAATAATAATAATAATAAGAAGAAGAAGAAGAAGAAGAAGAAGAAGAAGAAAAAGAAGAATGACGATGACGACGACGATGACGATGCAAATTCATTTGCGAATGCTATCGAAGGAGGTGGAGGGTACTGGAAATCTGGGGAGACCTGCTGTCACTCAGCTTCCAGGGAACAGCACAGGTTGTTTTCAGGGAGAGATCTTCGATGACCTGTGTGAAAGCTCCTTGTGAGCGAATAATAATAATAATAATAATAATAATAATAATAATAATAATAATAATAATAATAATAATAATAATAATAATAATAATAATATTTCAAAAAGAATGGGAGAAATTGGAATCAGAGGGATGACTGAGAAGATACAACGGATAGCAATAATAGAAAACGACTGAAATATTAAGGAAACCCCTTGAATGCGGAGACCAACACACACGGGTTACAGTCACAAACCATGTAGAAACTGCTACAAATGTAAAACACAAAAGAAACACATCACATGGAATCATGAAAACTGAAACGGTATAATTGCAAGATAACCTACCCCTGCCCGCGCGCCCCTGGCCCCCTTTTTTTTGTTTGTGAGTGTGTGTGGGGGGGGGGTCAGAATAAACTGGCGCCACACCAAATAAGTGAGGAGGGTCAAGGAGGACAGAAAAACCGAAGAGAGAAAGCACTAGTCAGACCTCCGCTGGATGAGTGCAAAGAGGACTGGACCTTGGGGTGGCTTATTGCCACCTAAATTCCAATAAAGACCAATGGTCGCTGCTAAGGAGAGAACCGTGGTAAGCGGCTGTTGCGATAACGCAAAAGAGGTGAAGAGTACTGGAAATCTAGGGAGACTTGTTGTCACTCAGACTCCAGAGAACACCACAAGCTGTTCTTAAAGGGAAATCTTTGATGATGGCCTGTGTGACTTCTCCTAGTGAGTAAATAATAATAATAATAATAATAATAATAATAATAATAATAATAATAATAATAATAATAATATCAATGGTAAGCAGCTGTTGCGATGATGCAAATTTATTTGCAAATGGTATCGAAGGAGGAGGAGAGAGCTGGACGTCTGGGGAGACTTGTTGTCACTCAGCTTCCAGAGAACACCACAGGTCTCCAATCAGATCGTTTGCTGACTCGTGTGAAAGCTCCAGGTGAACCAATAATAATAATAATAAAACGAAAGGATGTTTTAAAACACATTGGAGAGAGTCATAACATTCCTTTCAGTTAACATCAATAAAGGTAACAACGGACAATAAAAAATACTGTCGACGTGGAATTCGGACTAAAATTAGATTGGGTAAAGAAAGGGTGGGTGTCCTTCATGAATATTTAAACAGCTTGAATTTTCATCAAATTTTAACAATAAGTATTGGAAACATTCGACAAAATATGAAAGTGACCTCCCTTTGATGTAGCATCGTTTTCGAATATCATCTATATAATATTCTGCTTGTGCCCTCCTTAGTAAGTTCGTAGGTTGAAAAAGACCAAATAAAATTTTTAAAAGGCAAACTGCTTAAAAAGTGCAAAATTCACGAAATTTGGTCTTTTTTGAAACAGTTGGTCCCTCAAAAAATTGTATCTTGCCTTTTTTCAAAGCGTAACGTCACATCACACCTCATCAGTGTGGCTAGACAAGCAACTACCCTAAGCCAGGATTGAAACTCAACCACCAAGGCGACAGTCAACACTTCTCATCGTTACACTACTTGGCCCCCAGTGAGGGAGGGGGGCGTTCGAAATTAAAATGATTAAACATTGTCCAAACGCCCAAGCTCACAAGTTTACACAAAGAGCGTTGCTTTATGAGCTAGCGGCAGTTTTATTTCACTCCCTAATATGCTTAACTCAAGATGGGGAGCATAATCATGAGAGCATCATTGTAGCTCGTTTGTTATATAATTTCAAATTCAATCAATTCCACGTATGAATGAGAATGTAAATGAAAATAAACTAGTAATAATTAAAAAAAAAAATTTTTTTTCATCGTACGAAAATAATGAAATTGTGAGACGAAAATCGTGTTTACATAATTGGCGCTTTAAAATAACGTTCCCATGTAGTAAGGCATTTCGAACGTGAAAACACACCAGTGTTTAATAAATCTAGCAAAAATCAACTACTGGTCAGATTTTCGTGAAATGTTCGATACATATCCAATTTAAGAATGAAATTACATATAAAATGCAGTTTCCGTAAAATATATGAAGGGAAATATTTTTTTAGTGCATGTCCCCCCCCCATTTTTATTTGTTCGAAATTTGAACAAAATATATTTAAATCGATCGAAATTTCTATTTATTATGAAACACAAGAGTTCCAACAAGTAAAAAAATATTTATTTTTCAAAAATTTAAATACACGGATTGAACAAAAATTTAAATACACGTATTGAACAAAAATTTAAATACACATATTGAACAAAAATTTAAACACACAGATTGAACAAAAATTTTAATACACGTATTGAACAAAAATTTAAATACACGTATTGAACAAAAATTTACCTTGAAGTTGTTTTCACGTCGGTTTCTATTTAACCCATAGTTGGGACCCTAACAGGTACTACCACTCCGGGTCAGAGTGGACCTGGGAGCAATAGTAATTAAAGGGTGGCTCCACACTCCCCAAAGCCCACAAGCTGGGGCCTCACCACTGGATATAGTTTAAGGTCATATCCAGGACCTCCATTGAGGGACTTTTACCCTCTGCAGGGGGGGGGGGCAGTCGGCGTATTCTAATGCCCCACCGACAGGGCCAAATAATTATGGAAACCGGTAATTAACCAAATGAACAGTCGTGCATATTCAGTAAAACTGTATTTCATATTTAATGTACAAATGTTTATAATATTATTAATCATTAAACTGTGTAAATCTTAAAACCTAACAAAATTATTACAAAAATTAATTATTAATTGCAGTTTGAAGAAGATAAACAAAGGGTTTAACAAAATCATTACTCACTTTAGTTGCGCTATACCTCGTATATTAACACAAATCTGACGTCACGGGATTATGGGCTCCATTCTTCGCAATCGTTTGGCAGTGTTTAAAGTACGCACAAAATAAAATAAAAAAACAGATCATAGTAGTTATTAACTGTGCATGTCCTATAAAAAGAAAAAAAAAAGAAGAAATTGAAGTAACTCCGTAACAAAAATTTAAATAGCAGTTAGTACCGGCAAAAAAAAAAAAAAAAAAAAAAAAAAAAATTAAGAAGATGAAATGCAGGCTCTAACGTGTAACGCTTAGATGAAAAGTTGGTGTGAAAAAAAAAAAAAAAGAAAACAAAAAGATGACGGATTTGCCGACTGGGCCACCGTTAACTTATGATATTTCTAGTTCAGAAGTAACGTTTTTAATACGTGCGTATCTCTGAAATTAGATAACTGTTATACTCTCTCTCTTACTCACTCTCCCCCCTCTCTCTGTCTGTTTGTCTCCTCTCTCTCTCTCTCTCTCTCTCTCTATCTATCTATCTATCTATCTGTCTCTCTCTTTTTGTTATACATAAGTATTCAGTACAGAATTAATATTACAATCGAAATGGTGTTAGCTTTTATGAAGTAATATACACATAAATACGTGTTGAATCTATTTGTCTTTCCCTCTCTCTGCCTTGGTAAGTTGGGGTGGATGGAGTAAGGGGAACGCGGAGCGAGCAAACAGCTAGGCGACTTGGCTAACTGAATCAGCTTAGCAGAGGGCAATTGATAAACGAATAAGGAGAGAGTGGGAGAGAGTGAGAGAGAGAGAGAGAGAGAGAGAGGGAGGAGCCAGTAATGACGGGAGTAGTTGAAGGAAGACGGAGGTTTATGTACGTTTAATCGCGAATTTCTGTGGCCGGATAAATAAAATGACACACGAAATAACTATATAATATTGGAAGAGTCCTGTATTGCACAGGTAATGTAGATAGTTAAGAAAAAATAAATAAATGGAAGCGAATGGATATGTACATAAATGGCGGCATGTTTTGTAAGTGTGGACCCGTTCGTTTAATGATTGAAAATGCGAATATCAGAATAGAAGAATGTTTACGTCTCATTCAATCAGCGATGGTGGATAGCAGCAAGAGAGAAATTATTATTTAGAAATAAGAAAGTGTAAATGTTATTTATCTGTTTGTGGATATTAACCAGTTAAGAGCGACGCAACCCAAGCAGAGTAGGAATATGTGGAGATGGCGTCGGTGTCTAGTGGGGGTAGTGGTAGTACAGAATAGGTAGGGAGGAAAATATGATCTACTTCCTCGGTAGATGTTGAGATTTTGATCGTGGCGCTCCTCGGAAATGTCGTAATATTTTAATCTCACACGTAGATGTGTATCTAATACCGTTCTAAAGTTACATAAGATAGTGGCTAATAGGTCAGACATAATAAATACGCATGCGCAATGCGTGGTTGCAAACCTAGTGTAGTTTGGTCCAGAGGGGGAAAAAACTACGCCTCTTTTATTATATATAGGGATAAAATCTATATTTGCGCATGCTAGAAAATACACGTTTAGTCGCATTACGTCTGCCAAATTCCAATTATTTTTTTCAATTTAGATCCCTTAACAACTATTTTTACCGGCCAAAAACCAAATCGAACTTGTTCCACATACCTGAATTCCCAATGCATAACGTGTTTTAAGTATTTAAAATAAAACTTGACAGAGTAATGTAGTAAACACTGTTCCTCGTACGGATAGAGAGACTAACAGACAAAATTACTTTTACATATAGATAAATACTTTATTTATCCACATAAATGTTTCGTTTGAATAAGGCACATCAGTATGGTTAGAAAAGGCTATATAATCTGTCGCTGAAAAAGTGCTCAGTGGCAAGAAGAGCGTTATTAGTATAAATTTTATTCATACGAATGTTTTTGGCTACATATGTGCGTACATGTTTCAGTTGCAATTTCTTTAGAAATCCAACCTAATCAGGCCAGATCTTACAATGAATCATTTTAAATTTCATAAAGTCATTATCGAAGCAAGTCTGGTTAAAAACGACAAATTTCTTATTTTGCTGTATTTTTCTGTTGATTTTATTGATTTGCCGAACATTTCTTTTGGCAGATCGAGAAAATCAACATTTAACGACTTGCTTATTATCTATCTATCTATCTATCTATCTATCTACTTCTATCAATCTATCTACTTCTATCTATCTATCTATCTATCTATCTATCTACTTCTATCAGTCTATCTATCTATCTATCTATCTATCTATCTATCTACTTCAATCTATCTATCTATCTATCTATCTATCTATCTACTTCTATCAATCTATCTATCTACCTATCTATCTATCCCTCTGTCTATCTATCTATCTATCTATCTATCTATCTATCTATCTACTTCAATCTATCTACTTCAATCTATCTATCTATCTATCTACTTCAATCTATCTATCTATCTATCTATCTATCTATCTATCTACTTCAATCAATCTATCTATCTATCTATCTATCTACTTCTATCAATCTATCTACTTCTATCTATCTATCTATCTATCTATCTATCTACTTCTATCAGTCTATCTATCTATCTATCTATCTATCTATCTACTTCAATCTATCTATCTATCTATCTATCTATCTATCTATCTACTTCTATCAATCTATCTATCTACCTATCTATCTATCCCTCTGTCTATCTATCTATCTATCTATCTATCTATCTATCTATCTATCTATCTACTTCAATCTATCTACTTCAATCTATCTATCTATCTATCTATCTACTTCAATCTATCTATCTATCTATCTACTTCAATCAATCAATCAATCTATCTATCTATCTATCTATCTATCTATCTATCTATCTATCTATATGAAAGGAACTGTGTCTGTATGTGTGAATTCGTTCTCTATTGATTCCTAAGCGGCTGGATCGATTTTATTTTTAAATTTCACACAAATGTACTTTAAGTATCTGGCAGTGTTCTTAGATAGGCGTTGTATCGGAATGTCTTTGATAAGTATCGATAATCGAAAAAAATCCGATGACAGAAGGAACATTCGATTTTAACTAAAGTTAACGCCTTACACAGCCTAACACCATGCATTCATTTGAGAAGTTGTTATTATCACACAAGCATTAAGGCCAGGTATATAAAATCAACAGTAAGTTCTTTGATATGATAGAGGTGCGTTCGAAATGAATGTTTCTATTTAGAGCATAATTGAAGCATGATACTTGACTTTTGCATTTTAAACTTAAATTCAAGACATTATATATAAAAATAATTCATAAAATCAACAGTAGGTTCTCTACAGTGCAATCTGTTCTTCAGATGCTGCACTTCAATTTCTTGTTCTCTTTCGGTGAAGGAGAAATCCTTCACGACTGAGACAATTTTTTTTATTTTTGTACCTTTTCTCCACGTTAAAAAACGACCCTGGTGACTAACTCTGTCCCGTGGGGAGGCATTGTAAATAGGGACAATGTGGAATAAATTCTACAGAGAGGCATGTGTAGCTAACTCCCGGTACATGGCAGTGGATCCCCAACTAGAGCAGGCAATCAATCGATTTGATTGAAAAATTGGCGATTTCACCGATTTCGATAGCAATAAAAATATTAGAGGGTGAAACATTCGTTGATTTTCATTCAATCTCGGGCAACATCTGGTCTCTTTGCTAGTACACACGCATGCGCGTGCACACGCACACACACACACACACACACACATATATATATATTAATATGTATTTGTGCATTCATTGCAGTATATAAAATAATTATGATGCAATATGGAAGACAAACATAAGCAAAGTCATATCTAAAAGATCAAGAAATGCTGAATAATAGCTTTATCATATGACTTTTGAATCATATGCCGATTATCGAACGTTTGTCCTTCCGTATTATTCATATGACCGCAACACAAAGGGATCGTTTGTCACGAGAGATTAAACTTCTGCAAACTCATGCGATTGTATTTTTTTTTTTTTTTTTTTTAATGTGAGGTCAAAAACTGGGCGTTGAATTGCTTGTTGATCGTCAGGTTTTGCGGCAGTTTAGAGACTGTGCTTATTTTGTCATATGTACCCTGTGTGAATAAATAAATAAATAAATAAACAAATAAATAAATAAATGATAATAGAAGAAGAAATATATTAATAATTCTGTGTAATTAATAATATATATATGATGAAAATAATGGAAATAGTATTCCGACAAAATAGAGAAATAAAAAGGAACAAACCGTATCATGTGTTCATCAACGTTTCGTCTTATATATATATATATATATATATATATATATATATATATATATATATATATATATATATATATATATAAGCGAGATAATATACTGATAGAGTTCAGATGAAAATCCTAATAGATATTACTTGAAGTAACACTTTCAGGGTGATCCTAACCAAAAAGGAAAAGCTCAATATTTAAGAATAGAGCAACATATAAGTTTGGTGGTTAAATTTTAAATTCTGAAAAAACAACATATAGACGCATACATTCGAATTAAGAATTCATTGTTTGACAAAAAGGATCCACACCGAAAGCCAGTACTCCAAATCACCGTTCTGAATATCACCTCCCGGATTATTTTGCTATTTTGCTACCCATACTAGTGATTTCGAGTTCCATTGCATACATAACTCAATGCTAAAATTATATTACCCACGGGGATAATTACAATGGAATGGTATAACCATCCAACATCGGATACACTGTGTCAACACCAAAAAGACTAGATACACCAATACACACTCAACGTACCAACGAATACGGCTGCCCCGTATACCTTTCGGAAAATCAATAAGTAGCAATACGCTTTTTTGCTATATGGAAATATTACCTTCTCCCATGGACCTACTTTCTGCCTACCTGGATTTATAACCCCGGAGGACACTGTACTCCTTCCGATAATGGACGTCCCAGATAGTATCAAATTCTCTCTTCCTATAATCATCTCCATATAATTATCAACAACCACTCAAAAAACTATTTTCAATATTTGTGCCGAAAAGCAAAATAAGTGTCTATTCACAGCTGAACATTTTACTAACCGCATTTAATTTCCTCTGATGATATGTGCCATTATTGAAAATCCATGGATTAAGGAAATTAACATAACCTCTTCTATATATTCGTTTTGTCAAACAATAAATTCTTAAATCGAATATATGTATCTATATGTTGTTTTTTTCACAATTTAAAATTTAACCACCAAACTTATATATATATATATATATATATATATATATATATATATATATATATATATATATATATATATATATATATATATATATTTGTTGGGGTGCCCGGCGTTACCCGGCCGTTTAGGAGTTCCAGTGGGAGGGGTAAACAAAAGTATTTGTAGATGGTGTAGTAAGGAACCCCGAGGGGTGTGTAAAAAAAAAAGTGGTAGTAGTGGGGCGTGCAGAATCAAAACAACCGAGGCGTTGAAAAAAGAAAAAAAAAAGTGGGTGTAGACAGGTAGGCTCGAACCCATAACGCGAAGGAGAAAAAAATCTGACGTCTTAGTCGATGTCTCCATGGCGCAGACGGAAGACACGAACGTCGAAATTAACCGAAGTCAATCGAAAAGGGAACGATGACGTGCTAAAATCGCGACGCAAAAATCGACCCCTCCTTGTAAAAAACGGCCGAGTTTATAGTGAAGGAATTAATGTTTTGGGTCAATTTTTCGATATTTGTCGTCCGAAGGTTCGTGGTTTAAAACGATACTGGTTTGGTAAGGTTCCGTCACCCCTGTCGAAAATTTTCCGAGACATACAAACACACACACACACACACACACACACACACACACACACACACACACACACACACACATACATTTTGCCCTTTATATGTATAGATTAGCCTGGACAGCCCGGCGTTGCCCGGTTGTTTGGAGGTGTATGTTGAGCAAAAAAAAAAAAAGTAGTAGTAGATAGGCAGGCTCGAACCCGTGAATGTGGGGAGAGGTGTTAAAAAAAAAATGACCGGCTCTTGTGAAAAAGACATGCTCCGTATCTGTATCGAGGTGGTGATTGAGGCTGATGCTGGCTACATTAAATAAATGTCAGCTCTACTACATAATCAAGTTATCTGAATTAATTTTTTCAATAAAAGTTTAAAAATATGGCTGTAGTGTTGCTTTTTTTAGGGCGACACTTTTATCGTTTCACCATATATATATATATATATTTAGTAATGTGATATAATTTAAAATTCAAAGAAGGAACAGCAACTTAAAGTAGCTCTAGGATATTTACCTATCGAGCTTATTATATATCTGAATTACAACGAGCACTGTTCTTTTCTTGTATTTTAATTAAATTAGTAATTTTACTATCACATTAAAACACACTCTGCTCTTTAGACTACTGTTCTAACCCCCTTTAAATATATATATATATATATATATATATATATATATATATATATATATATATATATATATATATATATATATATATATATATATATTGAAAAAGAAATCCAGCAGGGTGCTCAATTATAAGGAAAATCCGAAAATGAGAGCGTATTGTTTATATTTTGTTTACAGAAAGTTTTAGATAAGTCATTGGTACTATCGGTTTCAAACCCGATAATTATGACCGTTTTAGATATTGGCTGAAGAGAACTTGATATCGGTATCTAAAACGGTCCTAATTATCGGGTTTGAAACCGACGATACCAATGATTCACCTCATCTAAAACTTTCTGTAAACAATATATATATATATATATATATATATATATATATATATATATATATATATATATATATATATATATATATATATATATATATAGGTAGCATGTTTCTATTCAGACAAGTATTGTTTAGTAGCACGGAATGTTCTTGCTTAATGGGCATTTTTTGTAATTTTTCAATTTTTCGTATTGTCGTTCTGATTTCTCGATTAAATCTGTGCAAGAAAGTTCCATAGTCGTCTTCATCCATCTGTTTTTCTTTTGGTTGCTTTTTGCAAGTACTTTCAACTGAATTTCATCAGTCGTCTTAAGACAGTTTTTGATCATTGTTCGTTTAAAATCTGGGCTGCTTTTATATGCTTCAGTTAAAATTATATTTAAATTTTTTTGAACTAGTGAAACATGTCGTGTTTAAAAAAAAATTATATATATATGTGTGTGTGTGTGTGTGTGTGTGTGTGTGTGTGTTTTAAGAACGTGGCTAAAATAAAGGTAACCAAAGTAGAGCAAATTACACTTTCAATTTGTCTTTACATAAGAAGTAGTGTGTTGCTACACAGTCATGAGCATGTTTCGGTATTCTAATATTTAGTAACTAGAGACATCTTCAGGTAACAACGCTTATATTCCTGAATATAAGCGTTGTTTCCTGAAGAGGTCTCCAGTTACTAAATATTAGAAGACCGAAACATGCTCATGACTGTGTAGCAACACACTACTTCTTGTTCATGGAATCTACGTTTAGGTGACGGCACAGATAAAGAGTGTGAGAAATCGTTGATAGTGGTTTTAGCTAGACGAGTGTTGTTCGTGAAACTCTGGCGAGGGGGGAGAGACTATAGATTGAAGTTCAGATGAGCACCTGCCATGAAAATAACGATAAAGCAGAGACAGGCTCGCTACGTCTCTTCTGTGGGAAAGAGGTTGCAAGGAAGAAAAAAGGGCATCCCCCACTAAGCTACGAAGTCTATTTTGAACTCTGTCAAGACAGGATAAGTTGCTTCTAGCAGCTCCTGTCCAGATGCGGCAATAGTACTCCATCGTTGGCCGTACCTGGCTTTTATAAAGATAGAGAATTGCATCAGGAGTGAAATTTCGACGCTAAATATCTATACATAATAGGGATGCGACGTCTGGTAATAGTTACATTAGGAGCGAAATAAAATATTGAAGCTTCTTGGAGGAACTATATTGCTCTCTGTGATATATCTACGCTACGCCCCTAATTAATGTATACCTTTATTAAAAAATGAATATATCTGTATGTATTACCATATAGTTTTATGTCGTTATTTTCTTTCTTTGTTGATTCTTGAATAAGCTCCAAAACAATTTGTTGAACTTTGCATTATCCTGATCAGTCTCCTCTTAAAGAATCGATCTTATTCTTTTTTCGTTAAACTCCCCATTTATATATATATATATATATATATATATATATATATATATATATATATATATATATATATATATATATATATATATACACACACACTAGCAAAAGTACCCGTCGTTGATTGGGTTCAAAAACAGCCCACAGGAATATGGACTCTGATTTATGAAAGTATGATCGGTTATGAAAAGGAAGGGTTGTCTTCGAATTTGGGGGTATCAAAACCAAAGCAAAATATGATGAAAGTAAAAATAAAATAGATAAACCCCATAATTTATTATACCATACCTATTCACACTGAAACACTTATCACAATATTCTGTGGATCTATATTAAAAAAACCTTGTTAAACTTTGTGACATATTTCCATTCTATGGAGGTCAGGCGTGAACGAACACCCCATAATTTTATTATACCATATTTCTTCAAACTGAAACATATCAATGTATACTTAGGCATATAGATATGAAAAGTCTTTATTAAAGTTTGTGCCTATTTCCATTCTATGGAGGCCAGGCGCGAACGCAGACCCCACAATTTTATTATATCATCCCTATTCCTGTGTCTCGATACATCTTCTATCATTATATGTAATCAGTTTTTGAAAATAGTCAACCATATAGGAGACTATTCGTGACCAGACACACACACACATTCAGCTTTATATATATATATATATATATATATATATATATATATATATATATATATATATATATATATATATATATATGCGCCGAAGTTTGCTTGATCTATGTTGGGTGATGAATTTCTTGTGTGCAGGGCGTTTGCTCAGTTGGCAAAGTGCTGGCCTCGCATGCAGAAGGCTCGAGTTTCAAATCCCGGGTTCGGTTATGTCTGACTGATTCGCCCAAATGAGGGCGAAACGAGTCTTAGACTTCTGGTTCGTTGGCTCTTGTGGGCTGTGACATTGTTTGCATATGGAAATAATAATATATATATATATATATATATATATAACAGGACTGTATGCCGATGACTATATATATATATATATATATATATATATATATACCCAAAGAGGGGGGCTTAAAATATATTTGTAGTCATCGTCGCACAGTCCTATTTCGTTGTATCACAACTCATCAGTGCCGCTAGACTAGCATATATATATATATATATATAAACAGACAAGAATACGAATTTACACACATGTGTGTGTAAATTCGTATATTATATATATATTCGTATTCCTCTGTTTATTTGTAAGTTTGATTAATATATACAAAAGATCCGTTACTTTGTTCTTCCATTTATTTCTATATATAGTATGATTCTTGCAAAATATACAATTAAGAGGTCACCTCATTTGCATATTACATAAAGGAAGACTGATTTTACTAAATAGCAATATGTTAGTTAATGTTTCTAGCGAGAGAATTGTTTTAAGTGTTCTACTTAAAATTGTTATTTAATTAACTTTAAATATCAATTATATTGATAATATATTTAATTTCATTTATTTGGAATTATTATTTCTAACATTGATTTTTTTACAAAGTGGTCAAGAGTTATTTCCCTTGGAAACATCAAAGCATAAAAAAGTGAAAACAAACTCTTCACCAAATAAAATTATTTGGTAATCTCAATAATGAAATTTCCCGTGTGAAAAAATAATTCCGTGTAAATAGAAAAATGTTTTCCGTTTTTTCTTTTAAATATTCAAAAAAAAAAAAAAAAAAAAACCACCCTTCCGGCAATAGCTGCACTTTTAGAAACAAAAAGCCCCCCCCCACCCCCGCAAAAAAAGCAAATCGAAAATGTCCTTTATTTACGAAAAAAGCCAGTTAAAAATGTGCCTCTACAAAAAAAAAAAAAAACAACAACAACAAAAAACAGACGCAAGTCACGCACGTATTAATATTTATAAACGTTATTTTTATTAATATTTATAAACGTTATTTTTCATCGTAAGTATTCGTAATCCAATGGGTACAATATTTCGCTAAATACTTTCTCCTTTCATTAGAATTCAAGGTTCGAGCCTGCCTACGTCGCTATATATATATATATATATATATTTTTTTTTTTTTTTTGCGGTCGCTCGAGCACTTGCTGCTATTTTTATTGAAACTAAAGTTGTTTTTTATTTATTTATTTATTTATTTGTGTGTGTGTGTGTGTGTGTGTGTGTGTGTGTGTGTGTGTGTGTGTGTGTGTGTCTTTCCAGCGCACGGGCAACAAAAGTACTCAATATCCGGAGAACAGTTTCTTCTTTTTGTATCCCTTCTGCCGAAATATTTGATGGAGAGGATATCACGTACATCTTTTTTTTTGGAGGGGGGGGGGCGATTACATTCACATGTTTTTATTCATTCTTTTATTTTTTAAATTGTTGGGGGGGGGGTATCGACATTGCCTATGATGAAAATGATTAATATCCTTAGTATAACAGGTTTGTTCCAAACTGAATTTCATGTCGACCCGGGTAACGCCGGGTATCCATGCTTGCATATATATATATATATATATATATATATATATATATATATATATATATAATTTAATTTTCACCCCAAACAAGACACAGTGCCACTTTGAAGTAGGGGGCTACTATCTGGGACATAAGTTGCAGGGATATTAAGAAGGGAGGTGAGCAGCAAGATGTCTGTTCATGTTACATTTGAACTTCTGCATGTCAGTACAGTTGGGAAAGGAGAATCCCGGAAGGGAGTTCCAAAGGCTAGCAGTTCTGAGGAAGAAACTATTGGAGTAGAAGGTTTTCTTACACCTAGGGATCTCTACTGTGAAGAGGTGGGATTTAGCTGCTTGTCGGGTTTGTCAGGGGTATTCACGTCGAGGAGGTACAAGTGCTTGTAGTTCGTCAGAGCATTCACCATTAAAATACTTGTAGAACAGGCAGAGGAATGCAACATTTCGTCGATGGGACAGAGGCTGAAGCTTAGATGGCAGTTTATGACCTATCAGGTTGGCGACTCTCTTTTATTAGTAATTCCGATACAATTACCGATTCCGATTCTTTTGGAATCTTTGGATATTTAACTATAAAGTTGCTATTTTTCTCGATTACGTAAAAACCCATATTAAATATGCATATATTATCGCAAACGTAAAAATGCATCGGTGCGAGGTGATCTATAAATTTTAGATTTAATGGTAGTTTTAAATAAATTAATATTTATTATTTTATTATTACTAGTAGCAGAGGAAGATTAATTTAAAAAAAAAAATTAAATCAACACGATAATTAAAGGAATCGTTTTTGGCATCGGTAAATATGCACCAATTTTTCCTATTGCGATACCGATTCCGCTACGCCAAAAAGTTCTGATTTTTTCGATTCCCAATTCCGATTAATCGTCCCAACACTAATAAGTTTTGAAAATATATAGCAATTAAGCTACACGGAATTTTCCGCGTTTTATCCTTGTGAGAATTCGTTAGGCTGTTGCAATAACAATATTTGCGGAAAATTCTGTGTCGCTTGTCATATATAGTTTGAAAACTTACTTCCTTGCTCTGCCTACGTATCGAGCACTGTCGAAGTGAATAATAGAAAATAGATACATAAAATTTTATGAAGATGCAAAAAATAAAAAATTCCCAATTCCGATTAATCGTCCCAACACTAATAAGTTTTGAAAATAGATGGCAATTAAGCTACACGGAATTTTCCGGGTTTCATAAAACAAAGTATCTCCGTAGCATTTAATAATATTTGCTTGAATGAAAAAATGCTGCAGGACCGAGACTATTTGTATTCTCATTTAATTATGAACTAATACTAATTTTTATTATTATTATTATTATTATTATTATTATTATTATTATTATTATTATTTATTTATTTATTTATTCATTCATTTATATATGTATATATATATATATATATATATATATATATATATATATATATATATATATATATATATATATATATATATATATATATAGTCATCCACATACAGTACGGTTTCGCTGTTTCACATATATATATATTAAATCGCGATATATCCAGACAGTTGGCTAGATGGGTCATATATGTGTGTATGTGTGTGTGCCTGTGTGTGTGCTTGTGTGTGTATGTGTGTGTGCTTGTGTGTGTATGTGTGTACGACGTGTGTGTGCGTGTGTGTATGTGTATGTATATGTGTATATGCGTGTGCGTGTGTGTTTATGTGTGTGCGTGTCTGTGCGTGTGTGTATGTGTGTGTGTGTGTGTGTGTGTGTGTGTGTGTGTGTGTGTGTGTGTGTGTGTGTAAGATTAGTAGTCTAGAAGCCAAGCAGAGTCCTCAATTATGTAAGTAAATAACAAATGAGTCTTTTTTTTTTTATTTATACATGTATTTCAGATAAGTTCGGTAACAGCGACTATTAATAGATCCATTTGTGTGAATTTGAAACCGATGGTACTGATGTTCTGATCATAATACACACACACGCACACACACACATACACACACACACACACACACACACACACACACACATATATATATATATATATATATATACGTAATTTTGTAAAAAGAACAATTATTTCCAACTCGCATTTAGGAAAAATCCAGCCCAGTCGCGCGATATAACCAAGGGGTAGAGGTTTAGCTTTCTAACCATGGAATCCCGATTTTGAATCTCGCTAGATTCAGCCACTTTGATGAGTCGTAGACAACGAAACATGTGTCAGTGGATAATTACATTTTAAACAACATATATGCTGCTGCTGCTCCCCATTTGGCTCTACCAAATTGGTGAAAGGGAAGATTATTCCCAACTCGCATTTAGGTAAAAATGCACTTTCCTCTAAATAATTGAATTAATTCAAAAAGTATCGCAAACAAAAACAAATACATAACATCTACATAAAACGCGTTACAGCAAGCAGTTGCGCGAGATAGCCCAGAGGTAGAGGTTTAGGTTTCTAACCATGGGGGTCCCGATTTCGAATCTCGCTAGATTCGGTCACTCTGGTGAGTCGTAGACGACATACGTGTCATTGGATAATTATATATGACACACACACATATATATAACTACTTCATTTAATCACATAAATTAATATACGAAAGTATAGATTTATGCGTAAACTAAAAAGTATTTACTTCAAAAGTGCTCAATACATAGGTAGAGCTACGTAGTAAGTTATAAAATATATATGGCGATTAAGCTACACAGAATATTCCGCGTTTCATCCACGCTAGGATTCATCAGGCTTATATATATTTCTCTCTTTTGTTTTATTTTAATTCAGTCGAAGTTCTCAGAAATCAAGGGGCCCACAAGCTGGGGCTAACACTTGAACTCTATACGCGATACATAGATATTCGAATCTTCCATTTAAGTTCTTTATCTTTCAAACATTGAGTTAGTAAAGAAATTGAGAACATAATTTTCCTCTCCCCAATTAACCAGTTTTATATGTTGTAGTATATCTTACATTTTGGTGTCTTGGTCTTAATGGATTCCGGGACAAGAATTTATCTAGTCTGGTGGACTATTCTGCTTCGTGCTATTACTTGAGGTAATATCACTTGGAGAAGGTGCACCATTCCTCCTAAAATTTAATGTGAGTTAGCCATATTGAGGAGATTTTATTTGGGCTGCGAATACGAAATGTGATTTTGAATATTTGTTCGGGATTTACTTCTGTGGAAAAAATATCCTCATGCCAGGTTGTTCTGACAAACCCCTGTACAGAGAGACCTTAGACACTCGAGGACAGTGTCTAGTAGGCATTCAAGTTTTCTCATATATATATATATATATATATATATATATATATATATATATATAATTTTATAAAGTAATAGGGTTCGTGTGTTTCTGTCTGTGTGTACAGCTCTCCATCATCAACGAAATATAAAGGAGGTAAGAGGGTAGATCTCTCCTGGTAGAGAAACATTAGAACCCATTTTAGGATGTTTCTGTTATAGGAGACATTAGAATCAATGCCTAATTTCTTTATATACTAGTCTACAAACCACCCCCATATCGAATGACTTATGCTCATTTGCATATCACATTATATTAAATCTCTTTAACTAATTACCTCGACCTTATTACATATTGGAAATATTCTAATCATTTCAACTGTACTATTTACAAAATCTATTTAACATTTAATTATTTAATATATTTTCATTTAATTTTATATTCGATTTATTTCACTTTACGTATATTATCAAAACAATTCATTGGCGAGGAAAGCTTTATGTTTTGGGATTGTATTGAAAATGTAATGGAAATTTCAATTTCGTTCCGTTTTAATCTTTTATATTTTACTTGCCAATATAATTGAAAGAATACAATTCAACTATCGTAATTTTATATAAATAAACAAAAACAAATATTTTAAAATAAAACTTTATTAAAAAAGAAATAATTTTATTTTTAAATGAAAAAAATCAATTTAGTAAAATAATTGTATTAAACACCCCCAGCCTTGTCAGCAAACCTGTAAACCTATAAAAGTTAACATTTCGAATGTAAACAGTGATTTTTCGATTTTGTTAGCGCTTGCCGCAATTAAAGACAATTAAAACGGAACTAACTTTATTTCCATTCTATTTTTTAAACAACCCCCAAAACATAACGCTCTCTTCCAGTTATAGCCAATTTTTTTTTAATTAAATAAAACAGGTCAAAATAAACAGATAAGCGCATTTTCTTTTACATTTTTCTTACAACCATTGTCATTTAACCAACTGCAGGATATCGTTACTTTTGTGGGGTTGTTTTGAAAATGGCACGGAGATTATAATTTCGTTCCAATTTAATCTTTCTGGTCGAGCCTATTTCGAAAGCCTGTCTTATCATAGATTTGAACTACAAATAATTTATTACATTTTGATTATTACTATCTTAAGACTTAAAGCTTATATTTATTTCATTTTTCTATTTATATATTGAATTAGTTATTTCCAGTCTTATTTAAACTTAGCGCTTTCTTTAAACCGGATGAACCTTTTATAAAAATATGAGTTTAACGTAAAGAACACGAACAAGGTTTTATTCAACTGAATTTCTTCCAGTTTACTAACAAAATATATAAATTTAAAAGAGATATAATTAATAAAATAAAAAGGTTATGTAATTTAAAAGAAATACACGTACTCACAAAAGCAGAACTTTTTTTACACATTTTTTTCTTTAAAACCATAACAATGAGACTAACAATTACCTAGATCTTAGTAATTATTTGTTTTAATAGAACTGTTTTAATTGTACTGTTTACTTAGTTAACCTAAGTTGGTATTACATTTATTTTACATTTACTTTTTTTTTTTAATTATTACTTTTAGACTGTGACGTTTACACCCGGAAGTAATGAGTCACACGTAGGTCGCTTTTATTCATTCCTTTTGGTCAAGATCAAAGTGTAGTATCTGTTCTTCAGATGCTGCACTTCATTTTCTTGTTCTCTTTCGGTGGAGGAGAAATCCTTCACGACTGAGACAATTTTTATTTTTGTACCTTTTCTCCACGTTAAAAAACGACCCTGGTGTCTAACTCTGTCCCGTGGGGAGGCATAGTAAATAGGTACAATATAATTGTTTATAATTGTACTATTCAGAAATATTATTTATAGTTCGTCCATTTCAGTTAGTATACATTTCCTTTACGCTTAATTAATTTACAATCATTAATATCGTTAAACAATTCCGTTTAAAACCGAAATTATGCCACCCAAACGAAGTAGAAACGAAAGTGAGGAAGAAAGAATGGAAAGCTAATAGACTAAGAGTTGCTGCAATTCGCTCCAATGAAAACAATTCAGATAGAGAAAGACGTCTAGAACTTAACAGGATACGTCAAAGAGAAAGGAGAGAAAGACTGTCAGATTTGGAAAGAGAACCCCAACGTGAAGCTGACAGAACTAGACATGCTGTAAGGCGGTTAAATTCATCACAAGATGAAATTCAAGAAAGGCAAAGATATGCACTGGAAAGAGAAGCAATATTACGATCGAATGAATTATATGAGGTAAGTAGACGTACACAAGGTCAGTTGAGAGTGGCTCAACGACATCAGAATGAATCGGAAACCCAACGAAGCTTTCGCCTATACCAAGGGCAACAACGAGAGGCTGCATGGAGAGAGAGTATGACTTTGCCCCAGCAATTGACAGAAAACGAGGCAGCTAGACAACGAATGACTGCTTTGAGACACCATGAAATAGAACACTGCAATAGAAAAGGATTGCTCTACAACAAAAATGACTCTCTCACTACAGCTGATATAGGAAAAATGGACAAAGTATGTCAACATTGCTCAGCTGTAAAATTTAAAGGAGAAACCCCTGGTTGTTGTTGTTCTTCTGGCAAAGTTGTGCTTGATAGCTTTCCACCACTGCCTCAGTTGCTTCAAGATTTGCTCTCCGGCAATGGTCCCATCTCTAAAGATTTTCTGCAAAATCTACGCTGTTATAACAATTGTTTTGCAATGACATCATTTGGTCACAAAATTGCGGCAGTACATGGGTGGAATCCTTCTTTTAGAATTCGAGGCCAGGTTTGCCACCAGATTGGGAGTCTTTTACCACCTGAAGATGAAACAGCAAAGTTTATTCAAGTCTACTTCTTGGATAGTCTGGAAGAGGAACTACATAATCGGGGATGTGACAGTAGACTCAATAGAGACATTCTCCAAAGTCTGACTGAATTTTTACATGAGAACAACAGCTTTATTTGTCAGCTGAAAACAACAAAGGAGAGGATTGAAGAAGAACACTTGGTAGAACATAAAGTTGTCATAAGGGAAGACCGAAGGCTGCAAGAAGAGCATCCACGGCGATTCAATGCTCCAACAACAACGTATGAGATTGGAATATTAATGGAGAATGAACCAACAGCTAACCGGGATATTGTCTTGCGTTTTAGAAATGATACATTAAAATGGATCTCCGAACTACATCTCCTCTACGATACTTTAATGTACCCGTTAATGTACCCCTATGGTTCTCCATCTTACAACATCTACATGAAGGCATCCAATGGGCGAAAAGTTACCCAACAGCAATTTTATTCGTACCATTTAATGACTCGGCCTGGAAACTATTTTCTCTGGTACCGAAGGCTATTTCAACAATGGCTCGTGGATGTGTACTGCAAGATTGAAACAGAACGTTTACAGTTCCTGAGGCGTGAGCAACAGACCCTGAGAGCTGACAATTATAGCAACTTGAGAGATTCAATTCTTAGGGAGGATGGGAATCCAGAACAGTTTGGTCAACGAGTTGTACTTCCGGCAACTTATACAGGAGGCCCTCGATACATGTTTGAGCGTCAAAGTGATGCCATGGCATATGTTCGGC
Source organism: Euprymna scolopes (assembly GCF_053919585.1). NCBI lineage: Eukaryota > Metazoa > Mollusca > Cephalopoda > Sepiida > Sepiolidae > Euprymna > Euprymna scolopes. Next base: position 79,300,384 of record NC_136519.1, read on the forward strand.
GAATGGGCCGAGCCGACCTCTTCATCACGTTCACAACAAATCCAAAGTGGACAGAAATTACAGAAAATTGTCTTCAAGGGCAAGACCCTCAGGATCGTCCAGATATTGTTGCCAGGGTTTTCAGGCAGAAGCTAAAAAAGTTACTTGAATTTATTAAAAAGGGAGGATTTGGCAGGCTGAGGGCTTTCCTGTACAGTATTGAATATCAAAAAAGAGGACTGCCGCATGCACACATCCTCACCTGGCAGGCCCCAGAGGACAAACTTCTACCAGAAAAAATGGATCTCTGCATATCTGCAGAGATCCCTGACAAAGAGGAAAATCCTGATCTTCATGCTAAAGTGATGGCACATATGGTGCCTGGACCTTGTGGACCATTTAATCCAAATTGTCCATGTATGATTGACAACAAATGTTCCAAAAAATACCCAAAAGAATTTCTTCAGTGTACCGAGCAAGGCCAAGACTCTTACCCCAAGTACAGGCGAAGAAAACCAGAAGATGGAGGCCAGACTGGTACAATAAGGATGAAGAGAAATGGTCGGTATGTTAATCAAGAAATAACAAACCAGTGGATTGTTCCGTACAACAAGGTCCTCCTTCAGCAGTTCAACGCTCACATTAACGTAGAAATTTGCAGCTCGATCCAAAGCATCAAATATGTCCTCAAATACGTGAATAAAGGATGTGATCAAGCAGTGTTTGAACTACAAAGAACTGATGGAGCAGCTAACCAACAAGGCCAAGTACAAAGTCACATTGTGGATGAGATCCAGCAGTTCCAGAATGCAAGGTATGTCGGCAGTTCAGAGGCGGCCTGGAGGATATTGGAACATCCCATCCATGAACATTTCCCCCCAATTGTACAACTTTCTGTTCATCTTGAAAATGGGCAGCGTGTCATGTTCTCAGCTGATACTGCTCTGGAACGAGCCCAAGGTCCACCGCCTGCCACAACTTTGACAGCATTTTTTCAACTCTGCCATGAGGATGACTTTGCAAGGGGTCTCAAATACGTAGAAGTCCCTGAGTTTTACACTTGAAACAAATCGACAAAGAAATGGATGAGAAGAATGCGTGGGGTACAAGTTGAAGGTACTGAAAATGATGATGTATGGAAGGCACCATGCATTGGGAGAATCTACACGATTAGTCCAAAAGCAGGGGAGTGTTATTTCTTACGCCTGTTGCTCAATGAGGTTGCTGGTCCAACTTCATTTCAAAATTTGCGAGCATACAATGGTCAGGTGTTTGAAACATACAGAGCAGCGTGCCTTGCTCGAGGCCTTCTAGAAAATGACCATCACTTGCATCAAGCAGTAGGAGAGGCAAGTGCCACTCAATCACCTTCAAATTTGCGAAGCCTATTTGTGATAATTTTAACAGCCTGTGAGCCAAGAAATCCTCTTGAGATCTGGATGGCTTTTCGTGATGTAATATCTGAAGACATTCTTCACAGATACAGGCAAGAAGTTAACAATCCAGAAGCAGATTTTAATGAGGACATCTACAATAAAACTCTTTGTCTAATTGAAGAAAAAGTTCTCCTTATGTGCGGTCAACCATTGGCAAGCTATGGATTACCTGCACCAACGCAAGGGAGAGATGAAAGACTCGCGAGAGAGTATCAACGTGAAGTTACTTATAATCTTGAAGAACTTTCCCTACAAGCAGAAAATATGCAAGAAAAACTGACCGATTCTCAAAGAGAAGTTTACAATTCATTCATGGCAATGTTGGAAGCACAAGGTGAAATGAACAAAAACATGATGTTTCTTGATGCTCCAGGTGGTACGGGCAAGACTTTTGTAATCAATTTGATCCTTGCAAAGATTAGATCCATGAGAAAGATTGTGCTTGCAACAGCATTCAGTGGCATTGCTGCTACTCTACTACAAGGTGGCCGCACTCTTCACAGCACTTTTAAAGTACCCTTGGATACTCATCGAATGGATCAGCCAGTTTGCAAAATTACTGGTACCTCAGCCTTGGCAAATGTAATTAGAGACACCTCTGCAATCATTGTAGACGAAGCCCCAATGACGCACAAGAGTGCTTATGAAGCAATTGACCGAACACTGCAAGACATCACAGGAAACAAGAATCCCATGGGTGGCATTCCAACCTTATTTTGCGGTGATTTCCGTCAAATCCTCCCAGTGGTTAAAAATGGCACAAGGGCTAACATTGTCAATGCAAGTTTGAAACAATCCTATCTCTGGAGGCACGTTATAGTGAAGAGACTGACTACTAATATGAGAGCCTATATCTCTGATAACACAGCTGCAGCAGACTTCTCAAAATTGCTTCTCCAAATCGGTAATGGTCAGTTTCCTATCACTTCTTCACCTGACACAATTAAGATTCCAACTGCGCTTGGTAAATGTGTCGGTAATCAGAAGCAACTGAAAGACAAAGTGTACCCAGACCTGCAAAACAATTGAAAATCACCGGATTGGCTTGCTGAGAGGGCTATTATTTCGCCATTAAACAGCAATGTGAATCATTTGAACAATTCAATAATGGATGAATTTCCAGGAGACACAAAGCAATACAAGTCAGTTGATTCGGCTACTAATGAATATGAAGCTGTTCACTACCCTGTGGAGTTTTTAAACTCTTTGGAGATATCTGGAATGCCTCCACACATTTTAAATCTCAAAATTGGATCGCCAATCATGATTCTTCGATCCTTGGAACCGCCAAAAACAACAAACGGAACCAGATGTGTTATCACCAGATTGCACACCAATGTACTTGAGGCCACCATTTCCTGTGGTCCCTACAAAGGCGAAACCGTTCTACTGCCAAGGATCCCCTTAGTTCCATCGGACTCAGAACTTCCATTTAAATTCCGGAGACTCCAATTTCCTGTGAAGGTGTGTTTTGCAATGAGCATAAACAAAAGTCAAGGTCAGACATTTAACACCATTGGCGTAGACTTGACATCAGACTGCTTCAGTCACGGTATGTTCTACGTCTCCATCAGCCGGACAGGAAGTTCAGAAAAACTCTACATTCTGGCTCCAAATCAAAGCAGCAGAAATGTAGTTTACCCTGAGGCTCTTCAGTGAAAAGTTCGAGAAATGGATATGAGGAAAAACTGACATGATCTGATTGTGGTAAGTTTTTAGTATTGAATGTGCAAGATAAAATTTAAGCAAGAGTTGAAAATTACTTCAATGAAAAATTTACTATGTAACATCAAGTAACCTTCCTTTTTGATGAAAATGTTTTGTGAAGTTCCTGATTGAATTTCAGTCACTACAAGAGGTAGTTAAAATGTTAATCACCTTATGCAATCGTTGCTCTTACAACATCAACTTACTGGAAAGGTGCCCACAGATTTTGGTACCCGAGTGCGCAACAAAGCTCCGTGCGAAGCACGGGTA
>NC_136519.1:79308775-79316275 GCF_053919585.1 Euprymna scolopes
TTGATAAAGTATGGCATAAACGTCTACTCCACAAGATCTCCAGCTACTGTATAGCTGGAAATGTCTTTTCAATTATTAAATCATTTCTCTCTGATAGGTTTATAAGAGTAATAGTTGATCGGTAGAAATCAGAAGCTCGCTGTATTTATGCTGGGCTCAACTCTCTTCCTGATCAATGATCATTAGTGGACATTTATACTGACGAAACTAACATCAATGATCTTCCAAATCACATCCTAAGATTATTTGTGGACATTTATACTGACGAAACTAACATCTATGGCAACACTTCAAATGCCGTAAACAATCAAGTTCTCTCTGATTCTCTCTCCTATGATCTTGATCACGTGGTACAATGGGGAAAGAGGTGGCTGGTCAATTTTAATGCATTGAATTTTTTATATAATATTATAAATTCAATTTTAAAAAGTTCTTAATGCTGTAATATTTTAAGTTATAAATTTATTATATTTTTTACTAAAATATCTTGTCCTTTTTTCCAGTTTTAACAACTATTCCTTTATTTATTGAGATTGTCGGACTGACTTCCTCATCTTGGTTGTTATAGTCACAACGTTTCGGCCGTTTTGCCCTCCGGCCTTCATGAGGTGTTTTGTATCGAACTGGGGAACCGTTTGTTAGGAGTCTCGAACCCAACCCTTTATTATTATTACGGGGGTACCGTGTTCGGACTCCAGCTAGGCTCTGGAACATAGTTGCTGATTCTCTGTTTTGAATGTTACTTTTCACTGCCTTCGTTCAGGATTGAACTCAGCACCTTTGGGTAACTGTATACTTTGATACAACGTCTAGGACCACTCGGCCATATGTCACTAGGACAAAAACGGCCGAAACGTTGTGACTATAACAACCAAGATGAGGACGTCAGTCCGACAATCTCAATAAATGAAAACACCTCATCTCAAAAATACAGACAATAACTATTCCTTTGCTTTTACATGTTTAAGCTTAACCATATTACTTTTCATTCTCGCATTTTTCTATTGTTATCCATTATTTTTTTCAGGCTTTCAATAAATTCACTTGTTCTTTGTTTAATTTCAGTGTTATTTTTTTTTTTTTGCCCTATAAACATAACGTACGCATATGTAATTACAATGTACAGCTTTCGTCTGCTTTCAATGACCCCCCCCCCCCAATTATCTCTCTTTTATTCTTTCATTCTCTTTTTTCATTTGTTAGTTCTCTTTTTGCGAGAGCGGTGAATTGGTAGCAACAGTAGTCGCTGAAGCGACGTGGTTGTTATGAAAACCAGGCATAAAAACGTTGCTCACCTCCTTACGTTTTTTTGAGATTTTGAACACCAGTAAATTTATCATAACTTTTGTTTTACTGAACGAAAATGTTTTTACAATATAGCTGATAAGGTGATCTATAAACTGTAATAATTGTTTGAAATTTTGTCGAAAATGAGTGAGCGGTGGAGCTTTAAAGCAATTCTAAATGACTAAAACTGCCACTTAACCATATATTTAAACACTACCGTGTTTGAGTGATATATATATATATATATATATATATATATATATATATATATTCCATTTGAATTATATATATATATTCCATTTGAATTATATATATATATATATATATATATATATATATATTCCATTTGAATTATATATATATATATATATATATATATATATATATATATATATATATATATATATATATTCCTGGTTGAAAAATATTCAAAATATTAGAATCATTAAATTCCAACAAGGGTCGTTGATAGTGCTCAATCATAGACAGCAAATTTATATTTTTTGTATTTTTGTTCATGTAAATACAGTCATATTTTGCTACGATGTGCAGACCCTTTCAGTCGTTATTGATCGCATCAGGCAAGAAAAAATTTTGAAAATTAAAAAAAAGTTAAAGAAATTGTTATAACTTTAGCGGAGAAAAATATTTTACCATGTCTAGCGTGTGGCATGGTTTAAAGTTGGTGTATGGATATATTTGGATTTTCAAATAGTGGGGAGTTTGCGTCCATGTTATGTTATTGTGTTATGTCGCCTAAAACTCTTTAAAATATTAAAAAAAAAAAAAAAAAAAACTTTAAAATTTAGGCAATATTTTTTACTCAATTTCGACTATCTACTAGATGTAATACTAACTTAAAACTTTTTAATAAAAACCCGAGGTATCCGCTTTCACCCCTCTTTGTCTTCTTTGCATAAAATTAAATTAATCCAATGATAGTCCAGATTATCCAAGCTGAATTACTCTTCTACCTACCTGGATAAGTTTTTGGTATTTTAACTTGTTTTAAAGCGTTTATTTAAGTGTGAAACGCAAGTAGGGCTGAGCGCTTAAGTTAAAACAAAACAAACAAACAAAAAAAATAGTGACATGAGGCGGTCATGTTTGGAGTCCCGAGAATCGTTCAAAACTCGAAAATCAAACACAACATTAATAGAAATCGACCCAATAAATGTCACGGTGATATGTATTTGGTGGATTACTGCCATTATCTTTAATTATTTTTGAGTTTTAAGCGATTATCGAGATGTGGTGATCGTCTTTGTTGTCGTTTTAACTTAAGCGCTCGGCACTACTTACGTTTAAAATTTAATAAATCCCTTTAAAATAAGTTAAAACACACACACACACACACACACACACACAAAAAAAAAAAAGTCCAAAAAGTAGGTAGTTTTTTTGGTTTTTTTTTTACTATTTTCTCATTCTGTTGTCTATTGTAAAACATATCCATTATTGTTACGTCTCGTATTTGCTTTGTAACTGCAACGCTGCGTTTTAAGTTACGTAATCAGTTGGGGATTTCCCCCAGAACGATAAAAGAATCTATTTTTATCGCAAAAACCACACCCATTATACTTATTGAAATTGAGGTCAGGGTTGCCTAGCGCGTCAATAAATGCCATACGCTTACGTCACAAGAATAAAAGACTGCTTGCCGTTATTTGAAATTTGACGTCATTCTAAGCAATTTAACCCTACCCTCGATGAATGACTCTTGGCCTTACACATCAATTTTGGTGATCTCCCTCCCCCTCCCCCTCCCAAGGGAACTGTTTTTGTTGTTGTTTTTTTATTTTTATACATTAATAATAACCAGGTTTTTTTTAGAGGGGGCGAATTTGGAGGAAATTACCGTTTTGGCAGACGATTCGGGTTACTTGCCGGTCAACGTTGGAATTTTCCCCATCTGCCCACGAGGTTGGTTTTCTCCGCCGGGAGTTCAGCACTTTTCGGCCCTTATATGGAGTTTTGTTACCACATTTGGATTGGTGCATTACCTACTAGTTTCTCTCTCTCTCTCTCTCTCTCTCTCTCTCTCTCTCTCTCTCTCTCTCTCTCTCTCTTGAGACAGGGATTTATTTATTTATTTTATTTTTTTGTAAATTTTTACATTAACTACACCTCACCGTTCACATTCGAAATGTTGACTTTTTTCAGTTTTCGGGTATGCTGACAACGAATATCACAGTTAAATTTGGGGCTGATACGTCGTTTACTAGATATGAAAATATATGATGTCCTACATAAAAGCTAATATAATCCTTAGCAGCCATTTTGTTTCCACACCCGAGCAGTTAGCAATGTGCGTGCGTGCAACTAAAGCAAACGACAAAGCAAATATTTTTTCACACCCCCTAAAATAAAATGGAAACAAATGGGGTGTTTATTCTTAACATGGGGAGGTTGGGGGGGGTTACTTGAATAGAAAGTTTTTTTCAGCATTTCAGACCTCTACAGTGAAGGGATGGGATTTTGATGCTAATTGGTCGGCGGTATTTCTTTTTTATTTTGGAGTCACCACTTATCAAGGCTTGATAGCCACTCAAGGATACATTTAAAGCTGTTATGCATGCACATTACTAATTCCTCAGTTGTGAAAACAAAATGGCTGCCAAGGATTACATTAGTTTTTATGTTGGGTAACAAATGTTTTCATATCTGGTAAACTACTAATCAGCCCAAAATTTAACTGTGATATTCGTTGTCAGTATACCTGAAAACCTTGACAGTCGATATTTCGAATGTGAACGGTGAATGTAACAAAATAACTTTTTTTTTCTAAGGGGTGGTCCACTAGCAGTGTCAGAAATTTCGTGAAAATAGTGAATAATTCCACCCCATCTTTCCAAGCTTATAACTCCTCGAAAAATGTAATTCAAGCCCTAATTTTTTTTTTCAATTAAAGGAGCAAGGACCAAGGTTTTATTAAAAAAAAAACAAAACAAAAAAAAACAATGTGTTTTTTTTTTTTTTTTTAAAGCTTTTAAACTTCGGACTTTACAGGTAAACTTCTAAAAAAGCGATTTTTTTTTTGTTTTAAATTTGAATATATTATTTATTGACCTTTTCTCTTCAATTTGTGATATATAAAACTCCACGACATAAATTAATTATTTACTTTTTAAGAGAAAGTTGAAAATGGGTGACACTTGGGGGGCGTGAATTTAAAAAAAAACGTTTATCTAAAATATTATATTCGGTTTATTGGAAAGAACATAAAATTTCACATTGACCCTGAAAATATCGTAAAAATAGAATCAATAGAAAAATTTTGATAGATTTTTAAAGTTTAAAAATTGAAAAGTTTAAAAATTGAAAAAAGTTCGGAAAATTCATTACTGTTTTTAAAAAAAAAAAAAAAATATTTTTATTACTTTTAAAACAACTGTAATAGTTTATTTTGGAAGTATAATCCATAAAGAAAATAAATAACCCACTTTTAACAGAGAAATTACGAGATTTTTATATTGTATTCGCAGTTTCGTGTTAGGGGTGTCAAAAATTCCTACAAAAATTCTGATACTGCTAGTGGTCCACCGCTCATCAAGGTGCAAAGGCCACCTGAGGATAAAAGCTAATGAGAGTCAGGTTGCCAGTGAGACAGTAATGGTTAAACTTTGGATATTGTTTGCTTATTCAAGAGGGCGGCTCAATCAAAAGAAAGCCTCTTACTTACCCGGATTCTTGCTGTCTGCCTACCTCCAGCCCCTGTCCCATCCCCGCATCATGTCTCATTCTTGTTTTGCAAATACTTCCATGAAATGTGTTCAGACGAACTTACTGCACTTGTACGCCCGATCCACCATGTAACCCCCCCCCCATTCTCTGTGCCTAAATCTAAACGCAGATTCCATGAACAAAGCTTCTATCCCAGAACTGCCCGCCTGTGGAACTCTGTTCCGCTGTCCTGCTTCCTAGTTGAATACAACATGGTAGCCTTCAAGTCCAATGTAAACAAGTTCTTGTTGAGCCGTCTCCATAAATAATCAAATTCTACCCAATTTACACCATTAACGATTACTGCACTACCGCCTTACACTTATCCTCGAGTGGCTATCGGCCCTTGATAAGTGGTGACTCCCAAATAAAAAAATTTAAAAAAATACCGCTGACCAATTAGCAGCAAAATTCCACCTCTTCACTGTAGAGGCCCGAAATGCCAAAAAAAAACCTTTCTATTCAAGTACCTATATTCAAGTATATATATATATATATATATATATATATATATATATATATATATATATATATATATATATATTAAGTAATGTGATTTATAATTTAAAAATTTAAAAAAAATTTTTTAAATTTAAAAATCAAATTTTAATTTTTTTTTTAATTTTTAAATTATAAATCACATTACTTAATATTGAATTAGCTCTAGGACATTTAACTATCGAGCTTATTATATATCTAAATTACAACGAGCATTTCCTGTATTTTAATTAAACTAGTAATTTCACTATTACATTAAAATACACTTAGCTCTTTAGACTATTATTCTAATCTCCTTTAATATATATATATATATATATATATATATATATATATTCCAAATATATATATATATATATATATATATATTTTGCTTTTTGTTGGTGGGGCGAGGATTGTGGAATTATGGTGATAACTCTCATCACCCCACCCTCCACTAAATGATGGTGCCATTTTTATCTTTACATAATAGCCAGAATTTTTAGTAGGGTGAATTTGGTGGAAATTTCTGTCTTATCAGACGATTCGGATTATTTGTCAGCCCAAGTTGGAAATTCCCCCCCCCCCGCCACAACAGAGTCGTTTTTTTCCCAACCGGCGGGAGATCATCACTATGCATGAGGTAGTATTGTTACACTTGGGCTGGTCCATCAAATCAACCAGTAACCTTTCCCTCTTGAGGCAGGGTTTGTTTTTCCTTTATTTTACACTAGAGGGCGGTCACTTCTTATCAAAATATGAAGGTAAAAATAAACAAATAAAATTCTTTTATTTTAACAAGGGGAGGATCAATTTTAAGACCTCTCCCTGGCAATGACAACAACAAGAAAGAGCAAATGAATGCACAGTGAACGAGGCATTAAAAAAAAAAAGGACCAAGTTCAGCCCCCACCCCCCATTAAGCCCTCAAAGTCTCCAAGGGACGTCAAATCCTGGTGGAAATGAACAAACGGTGCTGTTTTAGGCCTTAACATATGTAAATTTAAGTTCTGCACCATGCAAAAAAAGAAATGACTAAGTCCATCATTTGCCCCCCCCCCCTATCTATTTAGCCCCAAAAGTCCCCAGGGCCTTAACATATTTAAATTTCAGTTCAGCACCATGCAAAACTGCTAAATAGACAAACACAGAAAATTTTGGACAAATATGGTAAAATAGTCCCCAAAAATGGGATGTCTTTTATTAGCCTTAAAAGAGCCCCTGGGGCACACCCAAGAGTTATGGCGACGTATAGACAAACAGAATTATATAGAAATCAGTTAGTTACAACTTTTCAGAAGGTTTTATAAAAATCCAAGGCATTTTTTTTTTTAAGAAGCACAAAAGTGTTAATTTTAGCCATTTTAACCCGAAAAGCACCCTGTTGGGGGGGGGGGGGCAACCGGAGCTTTCCCGAAAAATCCGTTCTGTTACTCTTTGTACTCATATCATGTTTAATGTTTGTGCAAAATTTTCCAAAAATTCCAAGGTGTAGTTATTGAGAAAAGTGTGGACAGACGAACGGACGAACGGACGAACGGACAAGGGTGAATTTTCAGGTCCACTCTCCTTTTGTCTGGGGACCAAAAAAGTTAAAAGGAGATAGAAAGAAAGATATATATATATATAAAAGTGAAAATGTCTGTGTGTGTGTCTGTGTACATTTCTCTACCAAATTACTCTGTCAATTTTCAGTCTACAGACTCGCGATTTGACATAAGGAGTATTGAGATTGGGGAAAATCTTTTTAATTGGTTTTCGGCCAGAAATTTAGCTGTAAAGAGGTCAAAGCTAAACGATTTGACCTTTGAAAACTCTATCAAACTCCTCTGCCAATTTTGGGCCTAAACACTTGAAATTTGAAATGTAGATTACTTGGACACGGATCAAACTTTTTAATCTGGTTTAAGCCAAAAAATAAATAAATAAATGTTAAGGGGTCAAAATTGGGGTAAAAGTTTTAAAAAAAAATTTGACCTCTGCGGTCTCTACCAAATTACTCAGCCAATTTCT
>NC_136519.1:79321275-79326275 GCF_053919585.1 Euprymna scolopes
TGTTGTTTTTGAAACAACTACCGCTAAGAAATATTATCCTCAATCCTGAACTAAGTTGAACCCTAATGATCCCAAGAGAATTAAAGTAATCTTTTTTTTTTATCATAATCTGCTCAGGTCTAACTGAATTCGATGATGTAAGCTTTCTAAACGTAGAACATCTCTCTTGTTCTACGAGGGCTGTTCCGGAAGTAATACCTCCTATTTTTTGAATGGATCGGAATGAGGTTGCAAATTTAATTGTTATGATGACCGAATTCATGCATTCATGGCATAAAAGTATCATCTCTCAGTTGCAGATATTGACAGTGTGGCTCTAAGAAACATTAACACAGCTGATGCAGTTGATGTTAACAAAGTTAGGAGGTGGGTTCGTCGATTTCAGAAATGTGAATGACAAAGCGTACTCTGGATTTTTACGACCAAGGCATCGTTTAGTAACGGCAAATGTGCATTAAAAATGGTGGTGACTATATAGAAAAATAAATACCCGAGCACTAAAAGTCGCTCGTTTGAATGGTACGTCTCCCGTCTTCATAGGTTTTTAACGTTTAAGTTTTTGAGTTTAAAAAATAGGAGGCATTACGTACCATTTTTATTAACGTTAGTATTTAAGTTTTCCATTATCATAAATACAAGGTGCCTTCAAGAACTTTCCAGACTTTTTTTTTTGTACATACATATAAAACTGTTGTAGACTCTTGAAAATTCAGTAAGTTATTGCTATACATTTTTTTTTACACGGTGGTCACCACTTATCAAGGCCCGGAAGCCACTCAGGGATAAGGGTTATTGCAAGTACAGTACGTTGGTGTGGAGATTTAATGAAGTGTTTACTTAAGAGGGCGGTTCATAAGGAATTTGTTAACGTTGGACTTGAAGACATCCAAGTTGTAGTAAGGTGGGAAGCAGGCAGACGGAACAGAGTTCCACAGGCGTGCAGTTCTAAGAAAGAAACTTTCATTTTATGAGATTACTGATCAATATTTATTATTTCAGTTTCAAATAAACAGCTACAGCAGGAATTGGAATACACGCTACTAAAGCCTGATTGTCACAGCTGGTGAATTTCAAAAATGCAATCTGGACGTGAGGACAATTTAGAAGAACGATATGCGATAAAATTCTGTTTTAAACTTGGAAAAAATGCCACAGAAACATATGGAATGCTTCAGACTGCTTTTGGACCAACTTGGATCCATGCGAATGGAGCATCAATATTTAAGTGGCATAAGAGATTCAAAGGAAAGAAGAGAGTCTGTAAGCGATGATAAGAGGTATGCGAGAAGTAAGGAAGTCAGAACACCAAAGTTGATTGGCCAAATAAATAATTTCGTGGATAAGGACCGTCGCGTGTCTCTTTATCTGTGCCTAAGCCAAAACGTAGATTCCATGAACAAAGCTTCTTTCTTAGAACTGCACGCCAGTGGAACTCTCTTCTGCTTGCCTGTTTCCCGTCCGACTACAACTTGGATGTTTTCAAGTCCAACATAAACAAATTCCTGATGAACCTTCCCCCTTAAGTAAGACACTTTATCAAATCTCCAATACTAACGATTACTACGACACTATCCCATTGATTACTGTACACGCAATAACCCTTATCCCCGAGTGGCTTCCGGGTCTTGATAAGTGGTGATCTCCATGTAATAAAAAAAATGCGATAATAAGTACACAGTTTAATGTCAACTGTATATAATTATATATAATTTATTATTTAATGCCAACTGTATATAATTATATATAATTTATTATTTAATGCCAACTGTATATAATTATATATAATTTATTATTTAATGCCAACTGTATATAATTATATATAATTTATTATTTAATGCCAACTGTATATAATTATATATAATTTATTATTTAATGCCAACTGTATATAATTATAATTTATTATTTAATCTCAACTGTGTATAATTATATATAATTTATTATTTAATGCCAACTGTATATAATTAGATATAATTTATTATTTAATCTCAACTGTATATAATTATATATAATTTATTATTTAATGCCAACTGTGTATAATTATTCACGAGGAACTGAAGATGAACGAAGTTTGGCCCAAGGGTGCAGGCAACAACTCCATTCTTATCACAAACTATTTAACCAAGATTGACATCAAGACACTTTCTCACCCTCCATATAGTCCAGACCTTGCTCCCTGTGACTTTTAGTTATTCCATAAGCTCAAGGAAAACCATAAAGGCTGTCATTATGAGACAAAGAGATGAAAGAAACTGTGACGAGAGTGATTGACATGCTCACGCAAAAGGAGTTCCATGGGGCCTTTCAGAAGTTGTTGTCGAAGACTCTTCAAAATTCAGAACGTTATTACTATACATCTTAGGAGATGACTGACCAATTTCTATGAGTTCAGGTTCAAGTGAACAGCTACAGCAATAATTGGAATACACCCTACTAAAGCCTGATTTTCACAGCTGGTGAATTTTATTTTATTTTTTTTTTACACGGTGGTCACCACTTATCAAGGCCCGGAAGCCACTCAGGAATAAGGGTTATTGCAAGTACAGTACGTTAGTGTGGAGATTTGATGAAGTGTTTACTTAAAGGGGCGGTTCATTAGGAATTTGTTAACGTTGAACTTGAAGACATCCAAGTTGTAGTCAGGTGGGAAGCAGGCAGACGGAACAGAGTTTCAAAAATGCAATCTGGACGCGAGGACAATTAAGAAGAACAATATTTAGAAGTTATTAGAATGGTATAACAAGTGCATTGCAGTCGGAGGGGATTACTTCGAAGGGGTCTAGAGTTTTATGTGCGTACTCGCAATAAAAGTTTGGTAAATATAGGGTTACGTAACAACAGAACACCGATCGCTCTAATTTGTTTTTTTTTAGGGGTAATCGAGGTCGCTGACAACGAATCTGATACTCAAACCGGGGGTAAATTTACTGTTTGCATGGTATTAACCCCTGAACTCACAAACTACTTTCCGCCATTTTACAGCTTCCGTTTACGCTACGCACGTGCTGCAGCAGAAACGACGGCTTGCTTCACCTAGCAAACTGCCTTCTCACATTGCGTACCAACACCACAGCAGCCCTCCCCCCGCTCGCGCCCCCAATGTAAACAGTAAAATCTTCGAAAAATGTTAAATGGTGTTCTAATCGTAAATGTTGGTGCGTTACTTACGGAAAAACGGTTATCTAAACTGCAGAAGCACCTATTAAGCCACATAAGTTCTATAAATACACCTCCCGCAAAAAAAAAAAAGAACGAATGAAAAACATAAAATATACACAATGCATTACACCCAAAGGATGATACTTTTTTTTTGTAAACCGCATTAAAAACTACGTGAAACAAAAAAGAATAAAAGGTCCCCAATTTGTTGTACTTTTCTTTAATTGTAAGTCATTAAAAAATGTCAGTCCGTAATTTTTTCCAACCAAAAAGTGTTGTAATGTACTTTTTGAAAATTTGAAAATTCTTTGTTCCAGGAAGAAAACAAAAAAACAATTAAATTACCCCCCTCCTCCCCAACTTAGAGTCCTTTCCTTTTCTTGTTTTATTTCTTTTTCAGCTAATTTTAAATTTTCCGCGGAAGATTAGTACGCCATGTGAGAAGGCAGTTTGCTAGGCGTGCGCGCGTAGCGTAAACGGAAGCTGTAAAATGGCGGAAAGTAGTTCGTGGGTTCAGGGGTTAATACCATGCAAACGGTAAATTTGCCCCCCCCCCGGTTTGAGTATCAGATTCGTTGTCAGCGACCTCGATTACCCCTAAAAAACAAATTAGAGTGGTCGGTGTTCTGTTTTTACGTAACCCTATATTTACCAAACGTTCTCATACGAAAAAAGTCTGGAAACTTATTGAAGGCACCTCGCAGATTTTTTAACTCTAGTTTTATCAGTGATCCAACCATCTGTGAATGTGGTCGGAAGGACCATACTTGGAAGCTAGGGAGTTCTAGACATCAACTGTAACCTTTAAGTCAGGGTCTTACCAAATATAACGCTGGGACCTAGTCGGTTACAGAGTTCATTAGTAAAATAAACGTCATGTTTATTATACGGCCCACGTTGTGTTAGTTGGATCCAAGTCGCAGGTCACTGAAGATATGACGCCTCAAGGTTCGCTTGATCGAGACATTCTTGTTATTAGTCGTTTCTGTGGTTATAAATGATCAATTCTTCTCGTTACGTTGTAAGGTGCCAATATCGTACAGAAGAGCGTCCCTAGACTTAGTCGGTGTTGAATATAAGACTAGCAGGTTGCCCGAAATTGCCCGGCCGTAAAATACGCTTAAATATGATATTTTGATTAATTCAGATTTCATATTTATTATTATATTATATTGGGCCCAGTATATAGTAATGATTCAAAAAGTAAAAAAAAAAAAAAAATGACTCGCGCACTACCACCGAGAATCAAAACCAAAAAGTTTAGCTCATGATTCATTTTTTCCTTTGACGTTAATGCCTTACCTATGAAGACATGTTTGTTGCAAGGCTAAAAATTAAAACATGAACCAATAGCTATTACGTTATGCATGCATGTTCATAACGCCGTCGTTCAACCTTCACCTGGCAAATTCCATTTCTTTAATTTTCACACTTTTTCAGCAATGTTTCCCGGCTAAAACCGAAATATAAAGTTTCTCATGGGCCCGAATACCCTATATATTAAGTTTCATGCCTGTAGATCAAAAACTGACAAAGGAGTTTGGTAGGCAAAATTTTTAAAACAAATATATGTACGCATAAATAAATAAATAAATAGAAAGAGGTTCGTGTTTCCTACATACTTAAATTAAAAAATTACGCCTGCAAAGAACTAGATCTTCAATTGGATCGTCTCCTGCATATGCAAACAGAACACAGAAACATCTCCATCATCTTCCAAGGAAAGATGTTCATACTCCGGACTTGATAAATACGGAAGCAAAAAAATGACACCCTGGAATTAAAAAAATGTTCGAAATTCCCTTGTATTCATAAAGAGAGGGGTAATGTGTTTTCAATATATT
>NC_136519.1:79333775-79341275 GCF_053919585.1 Euprymna scolopes
AGCACTGTTTTTGGAGCGATGCATGTTTAATCTCCTCGGTAATGTCGTGGTAGTCAAACCTATGTTTTTAGATTTATTGTTGGAGACACAGTCTCCCTAAGGACATTTGAATTCATAAACTAAGTTAGTCCTATCAAGTAACTCAGTCAGGGTGAAAAGAATGATTAGTTATAATCAAGTTAGAGGTTTTAAATTAATGATAATAAATGCTTCACTTGTTTTTTGTTAGGGTCAATGAGTTGCACATTTTTATTAATAATTTAAATACTTTTTCATCTACTCTATAATTATAAGCATTTGGTTTTGATAAAATAGTTTTATATACGTAGTAGGTGTGGAATGTGTATTATTTCGACTAATATTTTAAAATTTCCTAAATTGTTCGTCAATAATATGGTTAGAATATCCATTATTTATTAACGTTTGGTTAATATTGTTGAATTCACGTTCCAAAATAGTTGAGGAAGAGGAGGTTAAGTAAGATTGATTCAAGCCTTCTTGTATCAAAAAGGGCTCTCACTAAAATAATTCGCAGCAGAGGGATCTATATTGTTCGTTTTTTATAGGTCGAAGTAGAGATTTCGTTATTTTTGTCTCTAATCTATTATTTGATTTAATGATATATATATATATATATATATATATATATATATATATATATATATATAAATGTAAATGTTCGTTCGTTCGGAATTAATTGTCTAAAAAACCACTGGACGGATAGCTTCCACGTTTTGGTATAATATTTTTACTATATCCATGTGTGTTTTTATATATTTCTTTTTAATTATAACATTATGCTTAATTTTTCTATGATAAATAGGTGGATTTCTTTGTACCGAGAGGCGATTTTTTTTATTTAGGGACAATTATTTATTACCGCTTCCTGTCACGTGACCAGTGTTGCTAATTTAGCGGTTTTCCTGCTAGATCTGGAGATTTCGTTTACAATCTAGCGGGAAATTCTAGAAAATCTGGAGGTATTTCGGACCCAGACACCCGCATTAGATTGCTTGAAAATATTTTAAAACATAAAATAAACTCATTCATGTAAGTAAAAAAAAGTAGCATTTATTGCCTTTGGTAACAATTATTTATTGATTATTTGTTTTGTTTTTCACCTTTTTTTCGACTAACCATTCTTAAATCTCACTATAAAATCGATTTTTCCAAGTACATTTTAGGTGGGGGGGCATTCCAATCTCCCCGAAGGGGTTTGTATTACTGTACACGGGTTTGTATTACTGTACACATAGATTCGAAAAAGTTGTCAAAAAACAAATATATAACAAATAAATGTTATCAAAGGCAAGATAAGTTACTTTTCTGCCAAACTGGCTAGCGATTTTCTGGACATTTCTTTCTCCTGATCCCGCGGGTTTTTTTTAAATCTCAGTTGACAACATTGCATCACTAAAAAAACACTACAGGCTTAATGTAAACAGAATGTGTTTACAATATCGGTAAATTTTCAATGGGTTTATTGATAATGTAACCATGTGATTGAACTTTAATTTAAATTAATCACACGTGGTCGCAAAATGAATGCCGACGCTCAAAGTGTATACACATTTTGATTCCTCCATTTACTTAAAAATTCACCAAAAATCAGGAAATTAACGAATTTTAATGAAAATTGCAGTATTTTTCAAATAATGATTGCAGAATATAATGAACTAAGTATTTTTACTTAACTCTAGGTGAAAATGTTTTATTCTGTTTAAACAAAAAATACCTTTACTAAAGTTATGGTTTTCAGTAGTAAATAAAAAACGCAAGAATTTATTTTTGCTTTTTTTAAAGCATCGTAATTTGTAACAATAAAAAATAATTTTTACAGTAACATTACGAAAAAAGCCCCTAAAGTCCGTATTAATGTATTCGATATAACTCGAAGAAAAATGAATTATCGGATACTATTCAGGAAATTAAAGATTCAATTAGATTCCTATTTCAGTCACCTAAATTATTTAGGGTGAAATGAGTTTAGGAATTTATAGCCAAACCTAAATATTTGTTTTTTTGTAAATATCCAGATACGCTACTACAGAACACCGACCACTCTAATTTGTTTGGGGGGGATGTGATGTTGGGGCGCGCGCGCGCCAACATCACATCCGCCCCCCGCTCGCACCCCCAATGTACAAAGTAAAATCTTCGGAAAATGTTAAATGGTGTTCTAATTGGTAAATGTCGGTGCATTACTCACGGAAAATTTGAAAATTCGATGTTCCAGGTAAAAAAAAAAAAAAAAAAACAGATAAATTACTCCAACTTGGTGTGCTTTCCTTTTCTTATTTTATTTCTTTTTCAGCTAATTTTAAATTTTCCACCCAAAAAGCGCTATAATGTATTTTTGAAAATTAGAAAATTCTATGTCCTGGAAAAAAAAATTCCCTCCCCCCAACATAGTTTGCTTGGTGAATCAGTCATTTATGCTACAGCGTGCATGCGCGTAGCATAAACGGATGCTGCAAAATGGTGGAAAGAAGTTCGTGGGTTCAGGGGTAAATACCATGCAAACGGTAAATTTGCCCCAAGTTTTACTATCAGATTCGTTGTCAGCGACCTCAATTACCTATAAAAAAACAAATTAGAGTGGTCGGTGTTCTGTAGTAGCGTATCTGGATATTTACCTTTTTTTTTTCTTGATTAAAAAAAATAGCATTAATACAGTAAGTTAGGTAAACTGACTTTTTCGTTTAAAAATGGAATTATTTCCCTTTCGTTATTAACTTTAAAAAAAAAATTTTTTTTTAATAAATATTTTGTGTTTTATATACATAAAGTACAATTGTTGAATGTTACTGTTTTGATTATATTCGTTTGGGGGGCACAATTAAAAAATTAAGAAAGATTAAAATGAAGCAAAATTTAAGTTTCCGTTCCATTTTTACAACAACCGTAAAACAGTGCATACTCAGCAAGTTTTATCGTAATTTATAAGCATATTGAAACACTAAATCAACATTTTATTTATTTTTTTGCATAATTAATGATGGAAGTATTTTTCTGTTTATTTTCTTAACATCTGTTAAAAAAATAATTTGTACATTCTCTTGAAAAAAAGAATCACACTTTTCTCTACTTTCACATGTGTTCCATTTTAACAAACTGAGCCACAGCAACGCGTGGCCGGGTACAGCTAGTATATATATATATATATATATATATATATATATATATATATATATATATATATATATATATATATATATATAGTCGGTCAATTTAGCTCTTACGCATAGATCATCGTATAACGATTAGATCACCTGTCTGACTGACGTAAAGAACATTTAAAATTAAAATGTTTAAATTTAACGTTATTTCACGCGGTTAATGGTAGCCGAATGGATACGGTCTCTGCTAATCGAGCCAGATGGATCGTGTTGCCTGGTTCGAATCGTTCGACTGGTGTTAATCGTGACACCCTGCACTGAAGATTCCCGAAAGGATGAAACACGAGTGTCTGTAGGTATTTAATAATTATAATAAAAAAATAATTATATATATATGATTAGTTTTTTTTGGGGGGGGGAAAAAGAATTCCAGCAGAGTGCTCAATTAAAAGGAAAATCCAAATTGTAAGAGCGTATTTATATTTTTATATTTTGTGTACAGAAAGTTGTTAGTTGAGACAGATCATTGGTACCGTCGGTTTCAAGCCCGATAATAAGGCCCGTTTAAGGTATCCTTATCAATCCGATAAAAAATTTAAAAAAATAAATAAATAAAAGGGGGGTTAACAAAACGAGATTTAAACGTGAATTCGCGAGGTATATATACTTCACACTTCCGGTTATAAGATAGACGAATATTGGCTGAAGAGAGCTTGATAAGGATACCTTAAACGGGCCTTATTATCGGGCTTGAAACCGACGGTACCAATGATCTGTCTCAACTAAGAACTTTCTGTACACAATATATATATATATATATATATATATATATATATATATATATATATATATATATATATATATAATTAAATAAAATAATGGATTAGATAAAAATAACGAATTTTCTACTTATATATATATATATATATATATATATATATATATATATATATATATATATGAGAGAGAGAGAGAGAGAGAGAGAGAGAGAGAGAGAGAGAGAGAGAGAGAGAGAGAGAGACCGTTCGTCTGTCCGCACTTTTCTTTCTACGCCTTGGAATTTTTTCGTCTGTCCGCACTTTTCTTTCTACGTTCGTCTGTCCGCACTTTTCTTTCTATGCCTTGGAATTTTTTGAAATTTTGCACAAACATTAAACATGATATGAGTTACTATGCTACCTTATTATTTTTAATAATTTTTGGATATGTTACTATTTTCAACCTGACAATTACATAGGTACCATTTGTTTTACTGTTTAATTCAATATTATTTGTTATTATAATATAGAAGCACCCGAAATTTATATGGTAATAGCTGATAAAATGAAAGCAAGCTTCCTCCTTGAATGAAATAAAGGGATCTGCTCCAATGTTTTTTTTACATAGGCTTCACCACTTATCAAGGCCGAGAGGCCACTCAGGGATAAGGGTTAAAGAGTGTACAGTAGTCAAAAGGACAATATAGTAATCGATAGTAATGGAAGTTCGGTAAATTTGTTAACTTAAGTGGAACGGCTCATCAGAAACATGTTTACGTTGGACTTGAAGACAACCATATTATAGACAGCTGGAAAGCAGGAAAACGGAAGACAATTCCACAGACGTGCAGTTCTATGAAAGAAGCTTTGTCTATGGAATCTACGTTTAGGTTTAGGCACAGATAAAGAGTGGGGGGAATTATTGATAGTGTTTTCAGCTAGACGAGTGTTTCTTGTGAAAGTTTGGTGAGGAGGGACCATAGATTGAAGCTCAGTCGAGCACTTTCCATGAAAATAAGGATAAAGCAGAGACAAACTCACAGCACCTCTTCTGTAAGATAGAGGTTGCAGGGAAGAGAAAAGGACATCTCCTACGAGGCCACAAAGTCTATTTTGAACTCTATCAAGGCAGTCCTTTCTAGCAGTTCCTGCCCAGATGTGGCAACAGTCTTCCATCCTTTGACGTACCTGGCTCTTATATAGATAGAGAATTGCATCGGCAGTGAGATATCTACTGGATCGATAGAAGGATACGCCCATTTTTTCCAGTGGCCTTGGCAACAGATTTGATGTACATATTCCACTTAAGGTCAGGAGTAAAGGTCAAGCCCAGAAGCTTGTCAAAACTTGAGGCCTCCCCAAGACGAGAGCCATTCATTTTAATTGATGCCAGATGGGGATCAGAACGTTGACGATGTAAAGAGAGAAGCTTGGTTTTTAGATGCATTAAAAGTAACCAGCCACTGCTTTCCTCATTGTACAACGTGACCAAGATCAGAAGAGAGAGAATCGGAGAGAACTTGATCATTTACTGTCTTAGATGTGTTACCATAGATGGTAGTGTAATCAGCAAAAATGTCTACGAATGATGTAAGGATGTGATTTAGAAGATCATTAATATAGATCAGGAGTTGGGCCTAGGATGGACCTCTGAGGGACTCCAGCATTAATACTGTGAGCTTCTGATTTTTGCCCATCAACTACTACTCTTATGAACCTATCAGAGAGAAATGATTTAATAATTGAGAAGATATTTTCCGTACAGATTTTCGAAGTTGCGTACCCGAAGGCTGAAATTTTGTGTAAATAACTATCAATTCTTATCCCCAAAATTCCAAAACATAAAATCAAAACTTTTTTTTTTTTTTTTTTTTTTTTTGTCAACCGACAAAAGAAGGGTGGACCTGTAAATTCACCCTTGTCCGTTCGTCCGTCCACACTTTTCTCAATAACTTCGTCTTAGAATTTTTTGAAAATTTTGCACAAACATTAAACATGATATGAGTAAAAATGTAACAGAACGGATTTTCCAGGACAACTCCGGTTGGCCCCCTAAAGGTGCCTTTTGGGTTAAAATGGCTAAAATTGACAATTTTGTGCTTAAAAAAACCCTGATGCCTTGGATTTTTATAAAACTTTCTGAAGAGTTGTAACTGATTTCTATATAATTTTGTTCGTCTATACTTCACGATAACTCTTGGGTGTGCCCCAGGGGCTCTTTTAGGGCTAATAAAAACACTCCATTTTTGGGACTATTTTACCATATTCGTCCAAAATTTTCTGTGTATGTTTATTTAGCAGTTTTGCATGGTGCTGAACTAAAATTTAAATATGTAAAGGCCTTGGGGACTTTTGGTGCTAAATGGGGTGGGGGGCAAATGATGAACTTAGTCATTCTTTTTTTTTTTTTTTTAGATAGTGCAGAAATCAAATTTACATACGTGAAGGCCTAAAACTGCACCGTTTGTTCATTTTCACCAAGGTTTGACGTCTCCTGAGGATTTTAGGGCTAAATGGTGGGAGGGGGCAAATGCTGAACTTTTTTTATGCATTGTTCACTGTGCACTCACGGGGGACCATGCATGCTTCACTTGTTTTTGTTGGGGTCACATGCTTCACTTGTTTTTGTTAGGGTCACATTTTTATTAATATTTATTAATATATTTTCATCTACTCTATCATTATAATGCATTTGGTTTTGATAAAATAGTTTTATATACGTAGTAGGTGTAGATTTGGCGTTTGTATTATTTCAATTAATATTTTTTAATTTCCTAAATTGTTCGTCAATAACATGGTTGAAATAGTCATTATTTATTAGAGCTTGTTTAATATTGTCGAGATTTGGGTTTTTCTAGGCCAAAATAAGAAATTGTCGTTTTTAAGATACGAAATGAAACGTACAACTGTTATCGTTAACACGAACAATTAATCCAATTAAACACTGGTCATTTGGAGAATCGGTTTCACAAGAATTATCGTCTGCGTTTATATTTAAAAACCACAATGTGCGTACCTTATTTGAGGTCAGATTTAGGGATAGTGTACATACGGCGTTTTGGCTTATAGAATTCTGTCTAAGATGAAAACCGCTCTAAAAGCTTTCTCGATTCATCGCCGATTGTTTGGAGAATACAAAAAAATGTCTTCTTCAGTGCTTCTCGTAACGTCATGGATTGAAGTCGTATGAGAAAAACCTCAAATTTTACTACTTTTTTTTAAAGAAATACAATCACATTATTATAGGATAGAAAGACCCTATAATTTTATAGCATGCTATTTATAACATCAATCATAATGATATATACTATTTTAAATAAATCAATTACTTTTTTGATTAAATAATTTTATAAAAGTAGTTGGTCTGTATTATTTCGATTAATATTTTCAAATTTCCTAAATTGTTCGTCATAAACATGGGTGGAGTAGCCATTATTTATTAACATTTGTTTAATGTTGTCGAGATTTGGGTTTTTCTAGGCCAAAATAAGAAATTGTCGTTTTTAAAGCACGAAATGAAACATACAACTGTTATCATTAACACGAACAATTAAACCAATTAAACACTGGCCATTTGGAGAATCGGTTTCACAATAATTATCGTCTGCGTTTATTTAACCTCA
>NC_136519.1:79348775-79468775 GCF_053919585.1 Euprymna scolopes
TGTAGTACTGTTGTCACATTTAGCCTAGTGCATCTGCTGCTAGTCTTTCGCTCTTGGACAGGGTTCAGAAGAGAGTCGCCAACCTGATAGGTCCTAAACTGTCATCTAAGCTCCAACCTCTGTCCCATCGACGTAGTGCTGCCTCCTTCTGCCTGTTCTACACGTATTTAAATGGTGAATGCTCCGACAAGTTACAAGCCCTTGTACCCCTCGGCGTAAATACTCCCAATAAACCCAACAAGCAACAAAATCCCACCCCATACAAAGTGGAGACCACTAGATATAAGAAAGCCTTCTACTCTGATAGTTTCTTCCACAGAACTGCTACACTTTGGAACTCCCTTCGGAGTTCCTGCTTTCCCAACTGTACTGACATGCAGAAGTTCAAGTGTATTGTGAATAGACATCTTGCTGCTCAACTCCCTACGTAGTATCCCTGCAACTTATGTTCCCGATAGTAGCCCCATACATCAAAGTGGAGCTGTACCTTGTTTGGGTTGAAAATGGAATAAAAAACAAACAAAAAAAAGACAGTAGAGACTTTCATATGACAGGGGTGCGTGTGAAATGAATATTTCTGTAATAAGCACAACTGCTCCACGATACTTTATTGTTGCCTTTTAAAACTTTAATTCAAGCTATTATCACCGCATAAGCAGTAAAACCCGGCATATAAAATCAACAATAGGTTCTTTGATATGGCAGAGGCGCATTCAAAATGAATGTTTCTGTTTAGACCACAATTAAACTATGGACTTGACTTTGGCATTTTAAACTTTTATTCAAGCCATCTATATATATATAAAAGCGAAAATGTATGTATGTATGTATGTATGTATGTATGTATGTATGTGTATGTATATATGTATGTATGTGTGCATGTATGTGTGTGTATGTGTGTATGTATGTGTGTGTATGTATGTATGTATGTATGTATGTATGTATGTATGGTCGGGTCACCACCAGACTTGTTTGGTGAGGAGGGCGGCTAGTCTCCCTGAAGGATTAAAAACAAGACCTTCCAAAGGGCGAATGAACTCTTTTTCTGGGTCAACGGCCAACTAGCCCCGTGTATATTTGTGTGTGCGTGTATATGTGTATTGGGGTGGAGAGGGCTCCCGTAAGCCATGGTGAAGGCAACTTTTCTAGGAGAAGCAAATCTCTGATTTAAAAAAACCATAAAGCGGAAGACCATTACCCGCCTTAAGCTGGTCTGCAGTTTAATTTGTTGCTGGCTATCTTGCTCTTGCTTCTTGCTGGATCTCAACATTTTGAACCAAGAGAGAGACTTAGCTGTCGTACAAAGCTAAGACTCTGTAACATCATCTTTGTATAGATACTCCCTCAGGCATTTGGGCTCATGGATTTTAAATGTCTGAGGGAGTGGCACTCGTCTGACAAGACGTTGCAATCATCATCATGTATGTATGTATGCGTGTGTTCGCTTTTCTGTATGTCTACAAAAGGGTTTTTTCGCCGTGATTCTCGGTTGGCTCGCTCCTTCTTGAAACTTTTTATATGCTGTCTAAATAATAATATCTACGACTAAGAAACTCTGGTCGCAGCTATCTTTAATTTACCCGAGATTACAAGCTATTTTTGAGATATTTTTTGATCGCCGCATAGCGGGGAAAACAGAAACTGGCTTCCAGCGCAAAACTAGGTCAAACATCACACGACAACGTTCTCGCACCTGTTAACTTCGCCTTATAAACGTCAACTTAACACACTTATCAATTCATCTATTTCCGTGGTCAAGATGGTTAGGATGCAGGTTTTTTTCCATTTCCTTTCCACCTCCGCGTCAAAGGTTCGGGGTTCAAGCCTACCTTTCTAGTAAAACTTTTTTTCTTTAATACCTTCAAACACCCGGCCAACGTTTTTTCTTTAATCAGGGTTGTTTTGATCTACCCTCCCAAACACACAACTCTAAACACCCGAGCAACGCCGGGTACCCACCGCTAGTCTATATATATAAATAATTTTATAAAATAAATAGTAGGCTCTCTACAGTGCAATGTAGACTACAATGTATTGTGGACTAAGTCACTGCAGTGATGCATATGAAACTTCCTCCCGGTTCATTGCGATGAATCCCCAACTAAAGCAATCAAAATGTGGGAGTGTGAAACATTCGTTGATCAGCATTCAATCCCGGACAATGTCAGGTCTCCCTACTAGTACAAAGATGAGAAATAAAAGTTACATTAAACTTTATCATACCAGCAGATCAATAAATGATTAAACGGGGGGGGGGGACCTCCTTGGGCGATGACATTTCGAAGCTGAATGCTTCTCATCAGAAGAGGAAAAAACCAGCATTCTTTGTTCCTATAAACAAAGACCGGCGTAAGGACATTTAGTTTGGAAATGAAAAATAGGAAAAGATGTATTATATGCAGGAAAAAAATAAAAATAGAAAAGGAATGGGGACTAATAAAGGGGAGTGGCGTAAAACTAAAGAAGAAAAAGAAAAATGAAAAAAGTAGTGAGAAGATAGGAAAACAGAAAAAAAAACAGAAAAAAAACAGATAAAAACAGATGAAACAAAAAATAACAGAAAAAACAGAAAAACAGATTTAAAAACATTTAAAAAACAGGTAGAAAAAAAAACAGAAAAAAGAAAAATTCTCAGAAAGAAAACATATTATAAAACAACAAAAAACAGAAAAAAACAGAAAAAACGGGAAAAAAAGATCAAAAACAAATTAAAAACAGAAAAAAACAGAAAAAACAAGCAAACAAACAAAAAAAGCAGAAAAACTTTATAGGATGTTCCAAATAAGCTCCGTAGAATAACAATATATATAACTACTTTTTTTATACATTTACTGAATTATAAATCTGGGTTTGTATTACTGCACACATAGATTCGAAAAAGTTGTCAAAAAACAAATATATAACAAATAAATGTTATCAAAGGCAGGATAAGTTACTTTTCTACCAAACTGGATATATTTTTTATGTTTTTATTCAACGTAACATGTTTATTCAGCTCGAAAAGCATACAGTGTTTACCGATATATAGGAAAATTCAAAATGGCGGCCGAACACGGTAAGTTTGGGAAAAGGTGTTATAAATAATAAACTAAACAAAATACTGTTAGAAATTTGCTCAATATATGTTACTATGACATAAGTTGACATATATTCGGTGTTTTTTTTAATAGTATTTTGTCTAGTTTATTATTTATAACACCTTTTCCCAAAATTACCGTGTTAAAGAGAGAGTCGGGCGCCATTTTGAATCTATGTGTACAGTAATACAAACCCATAAATCTACCTACGAATCAGTTAATGCATTCACCTATAAGATATTTTTTTACATAGGAATAACCACTTATCAAGGTCCAGAGACCACTCGAGGATAAGGGTTAAAGAGTGGACAGTAGTCAATAGGACAATATCATAGGAATCGTTATTATTATACATGTTCTTTTATTCACTACATTGTAGTGATTACTAGGACTATGACAACAGCATATTCTTTTCATTGTTTGTCTCTCGAGTGTGTATCCATTTATATCTTATATGCTTTTATATAGAGTGATGTGGTTCTCGGTTGATTATCTGTGTCTAACTGTGTCGGATATATACTCGAGAGGCAAAACAATGAAAAGAACATGCTTTTGTCATAGCTTTAATCAGACCTATATCAGGAAAGTTTAAAGTTAAAGCGCTGCATACAATGTTGTATTATTTCTTGTTTTTATTAACTAAATTACCCTTAGACGTTATTAAATAGTAAGCGTTCATACGTTTTTTTTTTAACTTAACAGGGGATATATTTATTTACTTTACTTATTTAATTCAAATGGGACGTTATTCTTTTGAAATATTTTTTAGCATATTTAGTAATGTTAGGTTCTTGTTAGAATTCACGTTGGCCATTATTCTGAAAGTGTATATGTGCTTTCTGTGTAACCCCTCTGTGTGAGAAGGTGGTTAGGACCCTTATTTCTCTGTTTATCTCAGCACGTGTCGTCGAGTTTTCTGAAGGTGTTACATGAAATCTGGTATGCTGAAAACGAATAACAAACTCACGCAGGCAGAAAGAAAACAAACACTTGTATCTAGTCTACTGAAGCTTAATTTCGCAAAGTTATGTACAAATGTTTTACAAATATGATTCATTTCTCAGTAAGCACTTTTAGAGTTTCAAATCTCTTCACAGACAGCGACAGACGTTTGGACGAGGAAGGTGGAGGAGTCACGTCTCTATACGGTCTGTTCTTCCCGAAATCAACCTGTTCTTCTCTGACTGATTAATTTTTGCACGACAGTCGTATATATAGTGAGGTATGTGGATGGGGTGGAAATTTCCCCAGCCAATAAGATTTCGCCACAACATCAAAAAGCTTTAGGTTTTTTGCGTGGGTACAATTCCCATACCTGAAATTTGAATTCTGGGTTCCACGATATCCAAGGCCAGATGTCAATTCTGACATCCGACCTTAGGTTCACCAAGCCCAAACAATGTTATAAGTTCCTGTCATCAACCCCCAGCTGCAAAAACATATTTCTCTGGCCTCAAACAATATCTATTTTGACATGAAATAAAAAATATATATTTATCTTCTCTGTCTAAAATCCTTGGGTAATCTGGCGTCACCCGGGAATGATAAGCTATCTCAGCGTAGTTCTAAAGCTCCTCAATGGGAGATTACGTCACATCTGTACCTTTTAAACTATATTCAATCGACCCTATGTTTGTTTTAGCATAATTTCCTTCCACACACGCACACACGTACACATATCAAGGTCTCATGTATGATATGAAAAGTAACTGGTATCTTAGGCAGATATCAATCATAACGATTATTATAGGCACCACAGGTCTTATGAAGAAGAATCTGAAGTCCTATGTAACTAATATTGCTGGTGAACCAAGTGCAAAAGAGATCCAGACAATTGCACTTAAGGGAACTAGGAGGATACTAAAATGAGCTCAGGGTTGGTTTCAATAAAAAGCAGGGGAATGTTGGCAGCTGGTTTGGCTGCCCAATACCCAACATTACATTCTTAAAAAAAAGAAAATGAAAAAAAAGGCCAACTATATATATATATATATATATATATATATATATATATATATATATATATATATATATATATATGCCCGGTTGTCAAAGGTGTTTTTCAGTCTAAATAATTTCTAAAAAATCAACCTTTGTCATTGTCTCGATATATACACTTGGCAGCGAATTAAATAAAGACACAGATGGTTAGGAAATATTTTGTTTATTCAAAATAACATTTTCAGTTTCAAAATGACAGTTTTGACAGTAGTGACAGTACGCATGCCAGAGTTGGTGTATCTCTCTCTCTCTCTCTCTCTCTCCCATTGTATGCACATTTATTTACTTGGCACAGACGACGTCAACATTCTATCATGCATTGTCCTTAAATGTCGGTCAATCTCACTGACCTAATCTTTAGAAGTTCTACATCCCACATTTTAACTTCATTCTCGGGCATCTGGATTATCCAATGGATGATACACACACACACACACACACACACACACACACACATATATATATATATATATATATATATATATATATATATATGTATATATATATAAAGAGTTCAATTTTCATTTTTTCTAATGTTATTACTTCCAAATTAATAATTTAAATAATTGATAATATAATTAATTAATAGAATTCATTGCATAATTGATTTTTTTTTTATTTTAATCAATTATAACAACCGACTCTGATCAGGCGACAGAATTTTTTTTTATTCTTTCAAAAAGTCATATTTTCAAATAAAAACAGAAAAAGTACATTGAAGCTAAGAAAATCATGTGTTTAACCTTGCGTTATTCATCTGGGTGTTTCAAACATAATTAGTCCCGATGGGGTGTTTATACACCAAATACAAAAAACGTTTATAGTGTTATTATTTTGTAAAATATAGTTATCCTGCTGGACAATTCAAATCAGTTGCATCTTGTTGATATTAATCCTGTATATAATATTTTGATTGCAGAAACTCCCCTGTATCAAATTACCGTAGGTTTGCTATAACAGATGCCACATACAGATTTATTATGTCTAAACTATTATCTACAACTTATGTAAATTTTGAACACCGTTACATACACATTCAGTCGTAATATTAAAATGCTTAATTCCATCCTTGGAGAACCATCATCACAATCGCAACATTATAAAAGGAGGAAGTCCCTACTTTTCTCTCTATATATTTAGTCCTACCACTGCTACCAGTTGTCATCGGGTACGATTCTGCATTTTTCTATTACAGTGCAATTACACCCTTCATAACTGCAAAATTGCATACATAGACATAACATATTCTTTCCTACTTCCGCATTAAAATTACTAACTTCTCCCCGACAATGTTCCAGCTTTTACGATTGGCTGAAACCAGACATTCTCATATTCCAGAATTAAACGAACTCCTGCATTAACGAACACTTCCAAAATTTAACAAACATAACGTTCTTACTAAAATAATCGCAGGGGAAATTCATTCTTACTAAAATAATAACAAGGGAAATACATTTTCTCTGGTAATAAAAAGAATAAAGTTCATTTCATTTCGTTTTCAAGTTTCCAATTCGATGTTTAAGTTGCCCGGGTTTTTAGATGCGTGTGTGGTTGGGGGTGGTAAAATGAAAACAAAGCGATGTAATGATACTGTCTAAATATTATAAAAACAAACAATGTTAAAACTATCAAGAAAAAATCCTGAAAAAAAAAATTAAAAAAATGAACGTGGTGCAATACGAACGGTCTGGTGGTGCCGGGTGTTTGAAAAATCCCAAAAAAGTTTGATGTGGGGGGGGGGGTGGCTCGAACTCGAATCATTAAGGCGAAAGCGCAAAAAAGTGAAAAAAATACCGTGATGAATTAACTAAAAAGTGATAAGGTCAAATATCAATTCTACAGTGAAGGAATTCTAACTGAATTTTTTTGTTTTCTCGAATTCTAAATGAATTTCTTTCGCCGTGTTTTGGCCAGGGTATTTCGATATTGATATTTATCAGTATCGCCCCCAACCCCTTAAATAACAACTTTCTATGAAACAAATACATGGTTACTTATGCTCTTCTGCCCTCTTACTAAAATAATAACGTTATTATTTTAAAAGCCATTCTTAACATGGGGAGAGTAGGGTGTTTGGTAATTATCCTGTGCCTCCACCAAACAATGTAATAATCAAAAAAAAGATTCGTGAAGCTTGAAGTTAACCTGAATAAACTATTTAAAAATCGCGAGGTGGCAAAGATGCACAATCAACTTAATACATGTTCCATCCATAGCCTTGAACCCCTGGAGGGGTATAGGCCATCCACAACTTTGTAGATGCTTTTGTAGCGAGGGTTATTTTTCGGGGTGAGGGTGCTGGTCCCACGCTAACCTTCCCAGAAGGTACATACAATGCCTAGCCTTCCCAAATGGTAACCCATCTGGTTCTGGTCAGGCTCAACGTTGCTTAACTTCGGTGATCTATCGAGAACCGGTGTGTCAACGTGATTGTGCCGTATCAATACATGTTCACCTTTGCTCATTTTTATTTTTTGGTTGGTTGGTTGGTTGGTTGGTTGGTTGTTTTTGTTTTACGGCATATCAACTCTTTTGGGTTATTTAATGCCAAATCCAGTGATTTCGAAGAACAATTTATAAATAGAGTATATTTGTTTTTTTATGTCCGTTTCTATTTAATCCATAGTTGGGACCCTAACAGGTACTACCACTCCGGATCACAGTGGACCTGGGAGCAATGGAAATTAAAGAGTGGCTCCACACTCCCCAAAGCCCACAAGCTGGGGCCTCACCATCAGATATAGTTTAAGGCCATATCCAGAACCTTATTTTTTGTTTTGACATTAAATAATAAGGTTGACGGTTAAATTTCTTTACACACACACACGTTAACATTTTTTTTTTTGGGGGGGGGGGTAATTTTTTATATTACGTCCAACTCCACATTTTACGTTACAA
This sequence comes from Euprymna scolopes, assembly GCF_053919585.1. Taxonomy (NCBI): domain Eukaryota; kingdom Metazoa; phylum Mollusca; class Cephalopoda; order Sepiida; family Sepiolidae; genus Euprymna; species Euprymna scolopes. The sequence goes on from NC_136519.1 coordinate 79,356,752, forward strand.
TGACCACTACATAGGTTTTCGTCTATACTGATTACGAAAATCTCATTAAAATTTTGTGCAGACAAGAGCTTCTAAAGATATAAACACATATATTCTGCACTGTGATTCGATACCAGATTTGCACTCGTGTGCGCTACAAAAATACACTTCTTTCCTATCGATACTGTCACCAACTATATCAATTGCGGGTGGGGATACTGCAATTTTCACGGTTAAATTTGAAGAATTTGTCATCTAGCACTCCAACTTAAAAAGAAGCGCTCTGCTCCGATATACGTTTTTTACATAATGTAATGGGGTTTCTATTCCAAGGATGTTGGGATGTTGGGGGTTCTATTCCAAGGGGAGGTCGGTGGTGTCCATTACAAAAGCTGTTCTTAACATGGGGCGTTTCTATCAATCTAAACAGTTCATATATAGTGAGAATCACTAAATTCTAAAAAAAAAATCTGTTTATACTCTCTATTCTTATTTTAATGGAACATTTTTCCTAATTTTATTATTGCATACGGATTTACGCAGTCTATATGCGCTTTCTTTCAAATTATCAACAACTGTAGTTTACTTTTTTGCGGGAGGAAGAGTCTTCAACCGGGCAATGACGATTAACGGGCCCTGCTAGTAAAAATAATATATATAAATAAATTCTAAAACTAAAAAAATTAAGATGACAATTAGCTAAGCTGACAGTTACAAGGCTGAAAGAGTAATAAATTGTAAATAAAATAAGAATTCTATCAAAATCTACGATAAAGAAAATATCAAAACATATTAATTCCATATTAAATATTAAAGAGTTGATTAATTATACGTAATATGCGCAAATCACTAGAAAAATACCAAAACATATAAATCATTAAATCATACCAACGTTAGCCAGCTGGGGAAAAGGGAAACTGAGATACAACTGCGCCATACGACGTATGCTATACTCTAAGCCAGGGGAGTACTGGGTGGGGGTAAGAAATAAGTTGCCAACTGGGAATTATGAGCACGTAAGCAAAAATGAATGTGACAAAACATCCCATGGGACGAACGCAGGCCCGGATATGTGTGTGTGTGTGTGTGTGTGTGTGTGTGTGTGTGTGTGTGTGTGTGTGTGTGTGTGTGTGTGTGTGTGCGCGTGATCATTTACATGTACTAGTCGTCCAGAGTGAAAAAGAGTGTTTCATCGACGTACGTGTTCACTGTTCATATACGTCTCATTAGATGCAACGAAACTAACATATATATATATATATATATATATATATATATATATATATATATATATATATATATATATATATATATATATATATGTGTGTGTGTGTGTGTGTGTGTGTGTGTATTTTTATACATATTCAATTCATGCATATATATATATATATATATATATATATATATATATATATATATATATATATATACGGCATAATCACGTCGACAGATCACCGAAGTTAAGCAACGTTGAGCCTGGCTAGTACTTGATGGGTGATCATTTGTGAATTCTAGGCGCTGTATGTGCTTTCCGCTTATCTCAGCATTGTTTCCAGTCGTCCTGAACATCCACTTGCCACTGGTATTCAACAATGCCAACTCAGGAGAGGTGTGGTTGGAGATTGTGCAACTCTTGCCACAAAAATTTCACGCGCAGGCACTCTTACCGTGGGTATCCATAGTCTGTCAAGACTGAAAGAAGCCTTTATATATATACTAGCGGGGGTACCCGGCGTTGCCCGAGTGTTTGTTTCCAGGACGGGGGGGGGAGTTTTAAAAAATGTTATGGTAATTAAGTAGGAAGGATCAAACCCGGAGTCATGAGTAAAAGTAGGAAAATAAAGTGTGAAAAAAAACAACAAAAAAAAAACATCTACAACGTTAACAGTTCGGCCACCAAGAAAAGTCCATTCCAGTTGTTTAGGAAAAAAAAAAAAACGACTCCGGTAGGTCGGCGCGAACGTGAAAATATAATGTGAATTGTCCAGCACGCTAACCACTACGCCACAGAGCACTGCATCTTAGTTTAGTGATTTTAAATAACTTCACATGAAACAACTACGAAGCCAAACCGGTGTTCTCTTCTCAACTGTTCCTTGTGAACGATCCCCAAACGGTGTTAAGTGGTGGCAGGGGGAGGAGGAATTTATAAGAAAGAAAATATTTTACCACTTCCATTGATCTTAACCGATTTTGGCCGTGACTTCTCAGCAGAAAAAGTATAGAAATCTAAGATTATCGAGGAATTTGAGAAATAATAAGCCTATAACACACCTCAGATATTGTTCTGCCGTTTGTGCATATTATATTTGCATGAAATATCTTGATTTTTAATCCTATTAAGATCAAAATCAGCGGGAAAAAATGAGTTCATTTTATTTATATAGAGACTAGCGGGGGTACCCGGCGTTGCCCGAGTGTTTGTTTCCGGGACGGGGGTGGGGGGCAGTTTTAAAAAATGTTATGGTAGGTAAGTAGGAAGGATCAAACCCGGAGTCATGAGTAAAAGTAGGAAAATAAAGTGTGAAAAAAAACAAAAAAAAAAAACATCTACAACGTTAACAGTTCGGCCACCAAGAAAAGTCCATTCCAGTTGTTTAGGAAAAAAAAAAAAAAACGACTCCGGTAGGTCGGTGCGAACGTGAAAATATGTGAATTGTCCAGCACGCTAACCACTACGCCACAGAGCACTGCATCTTAGTTTAGTGATTTTAAATAACTTCACATGAAACAACTACGAAGCCAAACCGGTGTTCTCTTCTCAACTGTTCCTTGTGAACGATCCCCAAACGGTGTTAAGTGGTGGCAGGGGGAGGAGGAATTTATTAGAGAGAAAATATTTTACCACTTCCATTGATCTTAACCGATTTTGGCCGTGACTTCTCAGCAGAAAAAGTATAGAAATCTAAGATTATCGAGGAATTTGAGAAATAATAAGCCTATAACACACCTCAGATATTGTTCTGCCGTTTGTGCATATTATATTTGCATGAAATATCTTGATTTTTAATCCTATTAAGGTCAAAATCCGACGGGAAAAAATGAGTTCATTTTATTTATATAGAGACTAGCGGGGGTACCCGGCGTTGCCCGAGTGTTTGTTTCCGGGACGGGGGGGGCAGTTTTAAAAAATGTTATGGTAGGTAAGTAGGAAGGATCAAACCCGGAGTCATGAGTAAAAGTAGGAAAATAAAGTGTGAAAAAAAAAACAAAAAAAAACCATCTACAACGTTAACAGTTCGGCCACCAAGAAAAGTCCATTCCAGTTGTTTAGGAAAAAAAAAAAAAAAACGACTCCGGTAGGTCGGCGCGAACGTGAAAATATAATGTGAATTGTCCAGCACGCTAACCACTACGCCACAGAGCACTGCATCTTAGTTTAGTGATTTTAAATAACTTCACATGAAACAACTACGAAGCCAAACCGGTGTTCTCTTCTCAACTGTTCCTTGTGAACGATCCCCAAACGGTGTAAAGTGGTGGCAGGGGGAGGAGGAATTTATTAGAGAGAAAATATTTTACTACTTCCATTGATCTTAACCGATTTTGGCCGTGACTTCTCAGCAGAAAAAGTATAGAAATCTAAGATTATCGAGGAATTTGAGAAATAATAAGCCTATAACACACCTCAGATATTGTTCTGCCGTTTGTGCATATTATATTTGCATGAAATATCTTGATTTTTAATCTTATTAAGGTCAAAATCAGCGGGAAAAAATGAGTTCATTTTATTTATATAGATAGAAAAGAAAGAAAGATATATATATATATATATATATATATATATATATATATATATTGGGATATTTAGACAGCATTTTTCATTCAAGCAAATATTATTAAATGCAACGGGGACACTTTGCTTTATGATTCTTTTTTTTTTTTAATTTTTCGATTTTTCGTATAATATTTTTTGTATTAAAATCAAAAATATTAATAAAAGTTCCATAGTTGTTGATATCACGAGCGCTTTCGATTCGTCCACGAATCATCATCAGGTGTTGAAGTAAAAATGCCGAAGGAGCAAAAATGAGAATTAAAAGTGAAAACTAAAATATACAGTAAACGGTGATAAGTTAAAATATATAGATTCAATGAAATATATATATATATATATATATATATATATATATATATATATATATATATATATATATATATATATATATATATATGCATAAATATAAATGAAAATATATATGAATGTATATACACACACCCACTGTGTGTGTGTGTGTGTGTGTGTGTGTGTGTGTGTGTGTGTGTGTGTGTGTGTGTGTGTGTGTGCATATACATTTATATATATATTTATGCTAAGATTTTTGTTCCTTAGAAGCGCTGGTTGAGTTTGAACAAAATAAATACGTATTCTATACTTGTGAAGCCAAAACAACGCATTATTACAAAATAAACAGACATTTATTTTGTTTGAATTCCGCGTGACCAAACGCACCGTTCCAAGATTTAAAAAACTTCCATATAAACAGCAAACGGACTTATACCTACTTATTCTCTACCCCAGCAACAACATGGCAAAAAAAATGTCATACTGAAGATGAAGGTTTCTTTCGAAATATGTTTATGAATTTCAATATAGATTTCAAATAAAATAAATGTCTGTGTATTTTGTAATAATGCGTTGTTTTGGTTTCAAACGTATATAATATGTATTCATTTTATATATATTTATATATATTCATGTATATATATGTAAATATATATGTGCATGAATAACGTATATTCATACACACACACACTCACACACACACACACACACATATGCTTGTCTAGCCGCACTGATGAGCTGTGAAAAAGCGAAACAGTACTGTATGTGGATAATTTTATATATATATATATATATATATATATATATATATATATATATATATATATATATGTGTGTGTGTGTGTGCGTGCGTGTGTGTGTATGAATATACGTTATTCGTGCACATATATATTTATGTACTGTACTTTACAGTACATATATTTATGTACTGTACTTTACAGTACTGTTTCGCTGTTTCACAGCTCATCAGTGTAGCTAGACAGGCAACTACCTCAATCCAGGATATATATATATATATATATATATATATATATATATATATGTATGTATATATATATGTATGTATATATATGTATGTATATATATGTATGTATATATATGTATGTATATATATATATATATATATATATATATATATGTATATATATATATGGTGATCAAGGTCTGGTGTAGACGGGTGTTAAAAGCATACAGATGTCTTAGCGTCATACTGTGCTTCTCCCAGACAAATCAACCTCACGTGCACGTCGTGACCACTGCCACTCAGACGGGGGTCTGGTAAACGGCGAGTGTCCTGCGCCGTATAACTGCACCTCCACTGGCCTTGTGGGTCAAGGTTCTTTTAACCAAAGGCTAAGGGTAAGGTAACCCTGACAGAAACCTCCAGAGGAGCTTAGGCCCTGTCAGCTGCGGCATACATGACTCACCGGCGTGTGGAGTATGCTCTGGTGCCCAGCAACCCAAGTCCCAGTCATGGATCAAATGGCATGATGGGTGGAGAGGGCTCCGTAAGCCGTAGTGAAGGCAACCTCCCTAAGAGAAGGAAAACCCTGATATAAAACCTGCGGCGACTGCTGCATCCAATGATGTTGACTTGCTCTTCTTTTTGGTTCAATGTGCCAGTTGTTCAGAGAGTGGGATTGTCTTGGTGCAGTGTCTTTCCTCACTATAAAAAACTTCAAGCACAGGCATTGCTTGATATGTAATGGAATACATATTTTACTATCAGTGTGTATCTCGATAACAAAAAGGCTGGCTGTAGCCTAAAACGGAAAACGGACACTCAATTAAGACTGATGCGGATATGGGCGTCAATGGAAATAAAGGCTCTGGAACATCCACACACACACACACACATATATATATATATATATATATATATATATATGTATGTGTGTGTGTGTGTGTGTGTGTGTGTGTGTGTGTGTGTGTGTGTGTGTATTTATTAATGAAACAAAGGGATGTAGTGTTTACCTGATGTACGCAATGGTAAACTTCAAACTAATAAAAATAATAGTATTTATATATAGAAAATTTAATCCCAACCGAATTAAAAAAGCTCAATACGCAATTGAAGGTAGAGCTTAGTATAAGAGAACAAAAATTAAAAGGACTTTGTGAATTGTTTTTGGAGTATTCAGTCGAACAATAAATTTGATTGTAAAATTCGACTTACAGATTTAATTTTCTTTCTCCTATATATACGAGGGGTGTGCAATAAGTAATGCCCCTGACCCACTTCCCATAGCAGTAGAGCAACGAAACTTGGCACAGTTATTAGTCTTTCTCTGCATAGGAACCACCCAGAGTTATGCATTTCTCCCATCGTTTGATGCAGCTCTGGAGACCGTTTTTGTAGAACACTCCAGGTTCTGCATCATCTGGGAAACGCTTTCCTTTCAAAAACAACTTCATGGCCCGGAAGAGGTGAAAGTCAGAGGGTGCAAGGTCACGAGAGTAGGGAGGATGGGGGAGGATTTCATAACTACACGCCCGTGCATCTGATCTGGCGATATGCGAGTTGTGGACCGGAGCGTTGTCCCGCAGGAGGAGGTACCTTTGCTGATGTTACCCCGCCTCTTGCTTTTGATAGCTTCCCTTAATTTTCTCAAAAGTGAAGCATAATAGGCTCCTGTAATTGTGGTACCCTTTGCCAGGAAATCTGTCATCACTACTCCGTCCTGGTCCCAGAAAACTGTGAGCATAACCTTGCCAGCGGAGGGCTGCACCTTTGCCTTCTTTGGAGGTGGAGAGTTCAAGTGCGTCTACTTCATTGACTGGGCTTTGGTCTCTGGATAATAGTGATGGACCCAGGTTTCATCCTGTGTAATCAGTCTTTTGAATAACTTTGACTCATCTTCTTGGCACATCTCCAAATTCATTCTCGAGCACTCGACGCGTTCTTGCTCCTTGAATTGTGTAAGCAGCCTGGGAATCCATCTAGCAGACACCTTATGCATATGCAAATGATCATGAATGATAGTTTCCACAGATCCTGTATTAATCTTGACACTTGCAATGGCAGAAGGGAGGGGGGCGACTAGGTCTGGGAGCTGTTTCCACAGACTTCCGGCCATGTTTGAATTCACGATGCGAGCGTTTTACAAGGTCATATGATGGTGCATTATCACCATAAGTTTCTTTCATTTCATCAAAAGTCTCATGTGGTGTGCGCCCTTTCAAATACAAAAACTGGATCACTGCTCAACATTCAACAGGCTCCATTTCATACCTGACTTAGTTTAAACACCTGTAAAACAGAAACCACAATTAGTTCAGAGCTGTAATTTGCCACATAACCCGTAGAGATATAAATCATTGCACATGCAAAATTTCAGCTAGATCAGACAATTGAAAGTGGGTCAGAGGCATTACTTATTGCACGCCCCTCGTATATATATATATATATATATATATATATATATATATATATATATATATATACTAATTTATATTTGTATATATATGTATGTGCATGTATGTATGTGAGAGTGTATGCGTGAGTATCTCTCTGTATACATATATATATATATATATATATATATATATATATATATATATATATATATATATACATGCGTTTGTGTGTGTATGTGTATGTATTACAGATCAGGAGAGAGTCCAGTATAGTGGACCAACTATAAGTCCGCTTTGTACATTTGTTTGGATTTGAAACCGACGGTAGCTATGTTATTCTGATTTTCTGCAATACATATATAAATGGACTAGCAGAAACTATATTACCGTTCATCTTGACCGGACTAAACTTATTTTGAACAAATTGCAGTAGATTATTATATAATACATATTATATATAATTATAATATATATATATTAATTGCAGTATATATATATATATATATATATATATATATATATATATTAATTGCAGTATATATATATATTAATTGCAGTATATATATATTTATATATATATTAATTGCAGTATATATATATATATATTAATTGCAGTATATATATATATATATTAATTGCAGTATATATATATATATATATATATATATATATATATATATATATATATATATATATATATAATATGGGCAAACAGTTAATAAAATATGTTAAAAAACACTTTGAAATGAGTTAAAACATATTTAATCCGAAAAGGAAACACTAGATAAATGGATAGGACTATTATAAGCTCTATTTCCTATTTGGTTTTATCGAGCTTTTATATCTGGCTGAGTTAATTTTATAAATATTAATTCTTTAATATTTATAATTTACTTTAATTTTACAATCTTGGATCATTTTGGTAAATTCAATTGTAATTTTCATTATGTATATATATATATATATATATATATATATATATATATATATATATATATATATATATTGCCGAATTCGAATCGCTCGACTGGTGTTAATCGTGACACACTGCACTGAAGATTCCCGAAAGGATGAAACACTAGTGTCTATAGGCATTTAATTATTATAGTAAAAAAAAATAATCATGACAGCCCCTTTAAGAAATTCGTTTCTTATCGTTGAGCACTTTCTGTTGAATAAAAGTTGGTCAATTTGCCTCTTATGCATAGATCATCGTATAACGATTAGATCACTGTCTGACTGACGTAAAGAACATTTAAAATTAAAATGCTTAAATTCAACGTTACTTCACGCGGTTAATGGTAACCGAATGGATACGGTCTTTACGAATCGAGCCAGAGATGTCTCGTGTTGCCGAGTTCGAATCGTTCGACTGGTGTTAATCGTGACACCCTGCACTGAAGATTCCCGAAAGCATGACACACTAGTGTCTGTAAAAAAGTGTTAGTAAAAAAATAATTATATATATATATATATATAAAGTAATGTGATTGATAATTTAAAAATCAAATTATAATTAAATCAAAAATCCGTTTCATAAGAAGGAACAACAACAAAATCAATTATTTGTACGATCGTTTCGGAAAACAGTGTTTTTATTGTGGTAGCTGAAAAGCTATAGCAAGCATCGATATGAGTACTTTAACCATAGTTCCTGATTTCAAAAGGCGAAAAATTAAAAGATACATCTGCCTTACCTTAATGCTAGGTTTATTTATGGTGTCTTTTACATTTAATAAAAACCCTTCACAATATTTGCTGATGAGGAAACCTTGTTTAATAAAAAACTATATGTAATAATTATTGTCCGTAACTTGATGTCTACCACAATAAAAACACTGTTTTCCGAAACGATCGTACAAATAATTGATTTTGTTGTTGTTCCTTCTTATGAAACGGATTTTTAATTTAATTATAATTTGATTTTTAAATTATCAATCACATTACTAAATATTAAATTAGCTCTAGGATATTTACCTATCGAGCTTATTATATATCTAAATTACAACGAGCACTTTTTCTTTCCTGTATTTTAATTAAACTAGTAATTTTACTATTACATTAAAATACACTCTGCTCTTTAGACTATTGTTCTAATCTCCTTTAATATATATATATATATATATATATATATATATATATTGTAATCCACATACAGTACTGTTTCGATGTTTCATAATTATTTCTACAGCCAAACAACGTCGCAGCTCACAATATATATCCATATATAAGAAAAACGCTGTATTCCACATTCCATCTTGGAATTTATTTCATTTTCATGACACGTTGAAAGAAATAAACGTTAAGATGAATAAATCTGGGAATTTGGAATATAGCTGTTTTATATATATCTGTAGTTATATCTATATCTATATCTATCTATCTAAGGAACTTTGTGGGCGCGTGTGTGTGTATGTGTGTATGAGAGAGAGAGAGAGAGAGAGAGAGAGAGAGAGAGAGAGAGAGAGAGAGAGAGTTTCCTATGGACTCGAAAACGGCAGGACCGATTTTTAATAAATTTCACACAAACATACTTTCTGTGCCTGCGGTGTTCTTAGACTGCTTTTGTATCGGAATGTCTTCGATAAGTATCGATAATCGATAATGGAAAAAAATCTGATTAAAGAAAGAACAGGCGATTTTAACAAAAGGTTACACCTTATACAGCCTAATATCACTGGTGCATCTGAGAAATTATATTACTACACAAGTCGAAAGGTCCGACATATAAAATCAACAGTAGGTTCTTTGATATGACAGGAGCGTGGTTAAAATAAATGTTCCTGTTTAAAGCACAATAGAACCATGATACTAGACTTTTGCATTTCAAACTTTTATTCAAGTGAGTATATATAAAAAATAATTTTATAAAATCAATAGTAGGTTCTCTACAGTGCAATGTAGACTACAATATATTGTCGGTTAAACCACTGCGGGAAGGCATGTAAAGCTTCCTCCCGGGCCCACAACTAAAATAGGCAATCGATCGATTTGATTGATAAATAGACAAGTTCATTGAAATCAATCGATGATGAAATCGATGACAATAAAAATATGGAAGTTTGAAACATTCGTTGATCATCATTTAATCCCGGGCAACTTCTGGTCTCCCCGCTAGTATGTATATAATTTAAATAATTTACGCATACATAAACTTTTTTCACACACACACACACACACACACACACACACACACACACACACACACACACACACAATTCTGACATATATAAATAAGACACCATACCTTCGACATTGACAATAAAAATGTATAGTGCCTATAAAAAAGGCTCCTTAAAGTCTTGACAGACTATGGATACCCACTGTAAGGGTACCTGCGCGTGAAACTTTTGTGGCAAGAGTTGCTCAATCTTTAACCACACTTAGGAGAAGTTGATATGTGTGTGTACATGTATGTGTGTGATAGAGAGATTGTGCGTGTGTGGGAGTGTATGAGTGTGAGAGTGAGTGCGTGTGAGTGTATGCATGTGTGTGTATATAAATGTAAATGTATGTGTGTGTGAACGTGTGTGTGTGGACGTGTGTGTGAATATATGCGTGTGTATGTGTGTGTGAGTGTATGTACGTGTGTGTATGTATATGAGTATGTGTATGAATATGTGTGCATGTGTGCATGTGCGTGTGCGTGTGCGAGCGTGTGTGTGTGTATGATGTGTGTGTGTGCGTATGATGTGTGTGTATGATGTGTGTATGATGTGTGTGTGTATTATTTGTGCGTGTGTGTGTATGATGTCTGTGTGTGCATGTGTGTGTGCGTGTGCTTGTGTGTGTATGATGTGTATGTGCGTGTGTGTGCGTGTGCGTGTGTATGCATGTGTGTTCGTGTGCGTGTGTGTGCGTGTGTGTGTATGATGTATGTGTGTGTGCGCGTGTGTGTGTATGATGTATGTGTGTATGCGTGCGTGCGTGCGTGTGTATGATGTGTGTGTATGATGCATGTGTGTGTGCGTGTGTGTGTATGATGTGTGTGTATGATGTATATGTGTGTGTGCGTGTGTGTGTATGATGTATGTATGTATGTGTGTGCGCGTGCGTGTGTGTGTATGATGTGTGTGTGTGCGTTCGTGTATGATGTATGTGTGTGTGCGCGCGCGTGTGTGTGTGTATGATGTGTGTGTATGCGTGTGTGTGTGCGTGCGTGTATGTGTGTGTGTGTGCGCATACGTGTATGATGTATGCGTGTGCGTGTATGATGTATGTGCGTGTGTGTGTGCGCGTGTGCGTGTGCGTGTGTGTGTATGTATGTGTGTGTGTGATATTTAAAACACCTTACTATTACTACTATTTTAATTCTTCGGGTTACTGTTCTTAACTTGAAGGTTATTTTTAAAACATTTCGGACGAGATTACCTCAGACCTTCTTCAAGTGTAACTCGTCGAATTTAGGAATCCTTCTGGCGAACTGGGGAACGAGCACGGAATTTCGAACACGATCTTTTATTTAATCCACGGGGCTTGAAGGGATAGCATATTCTCGTTCCGTCAGCCCTGGCAGTGTTGAAATCCTAAGTAATTCGCAGCTATATTACCAGTATCGCCTGCGATGAGGATTGAACCTTCAACGTCCAAAAGAGTGTCACTTACATAGCTGAATTTTACCAAGTACATTATCTGTTAGTCACGGATCCAACTCGTAATACGAACTATCAATCCTCATTTTTAAAATAAATCAGAAACACTAATATTCCTTATGTTTGAGGGAACGGCACAAGGGAGGGTGCGGCTCAAGAAATTGATCTTTAAGTACAGAAAAACAACACTTCAACTCAATGACCTTTTTAAAGTAGTGTCAACTTGTTGTGGCTACTTAGCACTAAAAAATGAATTTGGAGATTTTCCATTTTCCAAACCTTCCTTGCACTCCTAGATTCATAGAGATTGCATTTATCGGCAGATCCGGTGCCACCTATTTCAAATCTCATCATCTGGCCTGTGCCGTCTCACGACCCCCCTTCGCCTATAACAGCTTTGATTGACTTGGAAATTTAAATGTTATATACAGGATAACTACGGAAGTAAGTGTATAACGTTGTCCGCGGAACCATCGCACATTGTGTTCAGTTTCAATCGCAAAAGAGACCAAAACAAAAAATAGGAAATAACTCCAACTCGCTTGTTTTTTGTAGCAACAACATTTATCTTCATTTTCTGTTTATCGTTCTGACGCCCCTCATGAAATCCTCTTCTCGGGAGTCCTTCATGCCTCGCACGTTATTGCGAACGTTATCCACGTCTCTCACGTAATCGTCCTCTTTCTCTTTTTTATATAGTCTTTTTTTTTTCACGGTGACGTCATTTCGCATGTATTTATATTCAAGGAGAGATTATGTTAACTAGTATATAGATTGGTGTGGGTTACAGGGTGCTGGTCAGGATAATCTGGCTGCAAAAGGAAACACCCCAGTGCAGCTACCGTTAGTATAGCGGCTGTAAGCAAATGGTGAACTGTGTGCGCAGTGACGTAACAACACAGAAAAAAAGAAAAATATAACAAAGAAGGTGTGCGCAAGCCGAGGATAAGGATTACATATGTGTGTGTATGTATGTATGTGTATGGGTGTATGTGTGATTGTGTACGTGTGTGAGTGTATGTGTAAATGTATGTGTGTGAGTATATGCGTGTATGTGTAAGTATGTACATGAGTGTATGTGCATGTGTGCGAGTGTATGTGTGTGAGTGTGTGTATATATGTATGTGTGTGAGTGTAACTGTATGTGTATGAGTACATGTGTGTGAGTGTATTTGTGTGAGTGTATGTGTGTGAATGTATGCGCGTGTGAGTGGACGTGTAAGTGTATGTGTGTTAATGTATGTGTGCGTATATGTATATGTGTGTGTGAGTGTTAGTGTAAGTGTATGTGTGTGAGTGTATGTGTGTATATGTATGTGTGTATGAGTGTTAGTGTAAGTGTATGTGTGTGAATATGTGTGTGAATGTATTTGTATAAATGTATGTGCGTGTGAGTGTATGTGTAAGTGTATGTGTGTGAGTCTATGAGTATGTGTGTATATGTATATGTGTGTGAGTGTATGTGTAAGTGTATGTGTGTGAGTGTATGTGTGTGAGTGTGTGTGGGTGTATGTGTGAGTGTATCTGTGTGAGTGTATGTGTATGTGTGTATGTGTATGTGTGTGAGTGTACGTGTGTAAGTGTATGTGTGTGTCTATGTGTGTGTGATATTTAAAAAAACCAACGATTCCTAATATTTTAATTCTTCGGACTACTGCTCTCATCTCATTTCTAGTATCGCACGTGGCGAGGATTGAACCTTCAACGTCCAAAAGAGTGTCACATACACAACTGTATTTTACCAAATACCTTCCGTTCGTCACGGATACAGTTTGTAATACGAACTATCCATCCTCACAATCACGATCACGATCACGTTAGAGGATCCACTCTAATAGTTGCTTTAACCAAACTGAGCCACCGCAACGCGTGGCAGGATACAGCTTATATATATATATATATATATATATATATATATATATATATATATATATATATATATATATATATATATATATGTGTGTGTGTGTGTGTGTGTGTGTGTGTGTGTATATATATATATATATATATATATATATATATATATATATATATATATATATATAATTACTAAATACTGTAACAGCCGGCAGCCATTACTAACAAGCAGAGCTACTTCTCATAACTTCGAGATTTGAAATCTATTTCTCCCTGGCCTGTCCAATTACAAGCCAGCTCCCAGTCACGTGACAGAGTATATAAAAGGCGAAATCTGAGACCATTAACTCGCTTTCTCTGTGCTCTGCCCAGAAGCACACATCTCTAACGTGAGTACAAAACAAACCTCCCTTCAAACACGGTAACACGCTGAAGTCTTTGCCCTTTCTTTCTTTTAACCGGCTGCCTTTGTACCGACGGCTACTAGCTATAAACACGTGCGCGCACGAACACTGAACTATCGTCTCCCTCAACACGCCGGCGATATATTAATTCTATCTTTAAACACATGGAACACTTTTCTCTCTATCAACGAACTCTTCACAACTATAATACAAGCGCGTATGAAAACTGAACTCTCTTACTAATACGTGTCTCTCTTGTACTCTTCTAATAAACGCTACTAACGAAGATAACAAATAATGTTTATTAATATAGAATGAAACTTTCATTTCGTCGTTGTCTCATTTCTATATTATTTTAAATTTGTTTCAGAATGTATTATTTTTGTGTTATAGTTTAATAGTTATTGATTTGCACATCAATTAATTAGTTGCCTTAAAAGGACATTAAAAAAGGACCGAATATGGGAGGACGTGGGGTGGTTGGCAGCAAATAGAACTAGATGAATATAATATATTGTGAGTATACTGTCATTTTTTTTTTAATTTAAAGCTATTTCGGATAAATGTAAAGTTTATGCTACGGATACTGAAGATGTGAAAATTCGTTGCCGTCAAATGGAGAGATTATAATACGATTCGGGTCGAACTTTAGCAAAACATGGTCGTCGGGAAATGGAGAGATAAAGCAAGATACTAGTTGGACTTTATGAAAAATGTTGTCGTCGTGAAAGGTAACAAATACTTATAATGCTTTGCAGCATCACAAAATATTTTGTTTCATCATCCCTCAATTTTCAAATCACAACTTTTTTGTGCTAAAACAAACGAATAAAGACTATTTACGCATTTTACTAACAAAACATGTTAATTTTAACAAAAAATAAAAATAAATAATAATAATAATAATAATAATAATAATAATAATAATAATAATAATAACGTTTTCCTTTTAATGACAGACCATAATATTCTACAAATACAGGGTGCCCCCCCCCAAAAAAAAGACGTGATATTTTCATTATTTATTCACCGATTGCCCTTATTTTACATGACATGGTAAAATCAACGACCGTGAGTACACCAAGACCCCAGTGGGAGCTGGGACAAAGAATACACTGTGTTAAATTCCGTTCGGACAAAACACTAAGAAACGGGGTCTAATTAGAGTTGGGGCCCGTTTTTTTTTGAGGGGGGGGGTCACCCTGTATATAGAAGCGCTCATACTTGCGGATAATCTTTTGACCAATCGCAATCAATAAAATGACGAGTTTTCATTTCGACAACCAAATTTGGAAGCGGGAAAAATAAAGCAGTCAAACACATATCCGTATTGACCGACAGCATTCACCCTGGCCGTTGTAAACATAGATTCATGCCCTTCCATTGAAAAATGACGTCATGGTCAGAAGTCCTAGCAAATAAGATCTGCCGAACAGTCAGATTGTTGACAATAAAAGATTTATAGAAATTTTTTAGATTTGTAATTACTGCTAACATGTGTACATTTATGGCCGTCTTTCTAGGTTTTTTTTTTTCTAAATAAAATCGATCTTTTCGTTAATTTTTTTTTATAAATTATTTTTATAAATATTACAAGATAACGCTTTCCATGTTTGTATTATTTTCATCAATCTTAAAATCACGACTTTTGGGTTAAAAGGAACTAATACAACATGTTAACCCTTTTTATTAATAAAATAGACGTTAATATTTTTTTTTCACGTAGTTATACAGTTTTCATTTTAAGAACAAACCATAATATTCTACAAATATATAATAATTTGTATGTATATATGAAATAGTGGCAAAATACATACTTATAGCAAGTGAGCTACGCAAAAGTTTTCATCTTTTTATTAAAAGAATTCTTTCGATGAATGAGGAAGAAAGGTTTTTTTTCTAAAACCCGAAACTGTAACAGTGCGCGAACGCGGGTATGCAATGCATACGAAATGCGAAATTACGTCACTTTAAAGATAATAAAGAATATAAAAAGGAAACAGATGGAAATGTTTTCTCAACTATTAAATCATTTCTCTCTGATAGGTTCTTAAGAGTAGTGGTTGCTGGGTAGAAATCAGAGGCTCTCAGTATTAATGCTGGAGTCCCTCAGGGGTCCATCCTGGGTCCAACTCTCTTCCTGATCTACATCAATGATCTTCCAGACCACATCCTTAGTTCATTCGTAGACATTTATGCTGACGACACGACCATCTATGGAAGCACTTCGAAGACCGTAAACAACGAAGTTCTCTCTGACTCTCTCTCCTCTGATCTTGAGCACGTGGTACAATGGGGAAAGAAGTGGCTGGTTACTTTTAATGCATCTAAAACCAACCTTATATCTTTATATCATCAACGCTCTGCTGCCCAGCTGCCATCAATCGAAATGAGCGGCTCTCGTCTTGGAGAGGCTTCATGTTTTGACAAGCTTCTGGGCTTGATCTTTACTCCCGATCTGAAATAGAACACGTATATCAAATCAATTTCCAAAGTCGCTGGAAAGATGGTGGGATCTTTCTACCGCTCCAGTAGATATCTCACTCCTGATGCAATTCTCTACCCGTATAAAAGCCAAGTTCAGCCACCGATGGAGTACTGTTGCCACATCTGGGCAGGAGCTGCTAGAAGCAGTTTATCCTGTCTTGACAGAATTCAAAATAGACTTCGTAGTATAGTGGGGGATGCCCTTTCTCTTCCCTGTAACCCCTTTCCCACAGAAGAGACGTAGCGAGCCTGTCCCTGCTTTATCGTTATTTTCATGGCAGGTGCTCATCTGAACTTCGATCTCTGCCCCCCCCCCCGCTTCGCCAGATTTTCACGAAAAACACTCGTCTTGCCAGAACCACTATCAACAATTATCCAAACTCTTTATCCGTGCCTACACCTAAACGTAGATTCCATGAACAGGGCTTCTTTCTTAGAACTGCTCGCCTGTGGAACTCTATTCCAATTGTCTGCTTTCCAGCTGACTACAATCTGATTGTCTTCAAGTCCAGCGTGAACAAGTTCTTATTGAACGTCCCCCTAAGTAATCCAAGTTACAAAATTCCCACTAATGTTTACTACGCTAAAATCACAATGACTAATGTATACCTATTAACCCTTATCCTCGAGTGGTCTCTGGGCCTTGATAAGCGGTGACCCCATGTAAAAAAAAAAGAGCACGTTTGAGATGATCAGGTTAGTGACGCCACATCTGTAACGAGAAGTGATGCGTGGCGGGAGAATGAGGAAATAAATGTTGCTGCACGAAAAAGTGATTTCGAGTTATTCTTTGTCTTTGTCTGCTTTGCGACGTAAACTGCTACAACGCGTTGGTCCCGTGTGTAAACGTATTGCGTAACGATACAAAGATATTAAAACAAAAGACGAGAGAGAAGAAGATCACGCATGGCGGAAGAATGAGGAAATAAATCTCGTTGTTACAAAAACAAGGAGTCGAGTTATTCTTTGTCTCCTGTGCGACGTAGATTGCATACAAAAAAAAAAAAAAACAGTAGAAATCACGTGTCGACAGAGAAATCGCATCACATGTTAAGTGGACAGAATGCAGATTCCATGAACAAACTTCTTTCCCAGACCCGTGCGCCACTGGCATGCTTCCCAGCTAAACACAACATGGTAGCGTTCAAATCTAATGTAAATAAGTTCATGTTGGGTCGTCCTCATAAATAATCAAATTCCACCCAATCTATATCATTACCAATTACTTCACCACCACCTTACATTCATTTACCCTTATCCTCGAATAGCCGTCGGGCCTTGATCTCTCCAATAAAACATTTGAAAGCCAACAAGTCTCAACTGTACTTCCATAAATGGGTTTTATTCGCGTGACTTGAACAGCCGATCAACAGCCACTGGCCGACACAACAATACAGAAGAGGACCCAAATGTGAAGCTCGAAGATCGGAGAATGAAGACCAGGGACCGCGCACGTATGTAAAGAAATGCTGTCTTTTTTAATTCATTCATTAGTTCCTGATCGCTCACTAGAAAAAACCCCGCAAGTGCATAAGTACGCATTTATGTAAAAAAAAAAAACATTGTGTGAACGGTTTGTTTTAAATGTTGATTGTAATCAAAATTTCGATAACATTTGCAAAAGAATTTGCGTTATCGCAACAACCGCTTATATTGATTTCTCGTTGTTGGCGACTAATGGTCTTCACTGGAATTTGGGTAATAAAAAGCCCCCTCAAGGTTCCAGTCCTCTTTGCATTCAGCCAGCAGAGGTCTGGCTAGTACTTTCTCTCCTCGATCTTTCCATCCTCCTTGACCCTCCTCATTATTTGGTGTGGTTCCCGTTTATAGTGACACTCACAAAAAGGGGGGGGTATCTTACAATTCTACAGTTTCAGTTCTTATGATTCCATGTGATGTTCCTTTGTGTTTAATATCTGTAGCAGTTTCTATATGTCCAGCTTATGCCTGTAGCTCATGTGTGTTGGTTTCCACATTCAAGGGGTGTCCTTAATATTTCTGCAGTTTTTATTATTGAAA
The DNA here is from genome assembly GCF_053919585.1 of Euprymna scolopes. NCBI lineage: Eukaryota > Metazoa > Mollusca > Cephalopoda > Sepiida > Sepiolidae > Euprymna > Euprymna scolopes. The sequence continues at coordinate 79,375,513 of NC_136519.1, forward strand.
TTCGTTGAATCTCCTCAGCCATACCTCTGATTCCAATCTCTCCCATTCGTTTTTCAAGTTTTTTCGGTATTGTTCCTAGTGCTCCTACTATTAGTGGTGTTATACTCATTATTATTGGCTCACAAGCAGCTTCCACACAGGTCATTAAAGATCTCCCATTGAAAACCTGTGGTGTTCCCTGGAAGCTGAGTGGCAGCAAGTCTTCCCAGATTTCCAGCACTCTCCGACTCCTTCGATAACATTTGCAAATAAATTTGTGTTATCGCAACAGCCTCTCACCATTGATTTCTCGCTTGTGGCGGCTATTGGTCTCTACTGGAATTTGAGCAGCAATAAGCCTCTCCAAGGTCCCAGTTCTTTTTGCACTTGTCCAGCAGAGGTCTGGTTAGCGCTCTCTCGTAAGTCTTTCCATTTTCCTCTCGGCAATTTCGTAACACACTTTTTTGGGGGTGGGGCGTGGTGATGGGGTAATGGGAGGGGATGGGTGAGGGCATGGAAAACTTGTAGATATGAAGCTTCAGTATTCTTGATTCCTTGTAACGCTTCTTCGTGTTTTGCCGCTGCAGCAGTTTGTCTGCCTCGCGCATGTGGTTCATGTGTATTAATCTCCGCATTCAAGGGTTTTTCTTAATATTTAAACAGTTTTCATTATCGTTATTCATTGTATCTTTGCAGCCGTTCTTCTGATTCCAATTTCTCCCATTCTTTTTTCAAAGTTATTATTATTATTATTATTATTATTATTATTATTATTATTATTATTATTATTAATATCATTACTATTATTATTTTAATTTTCATTATTATTATTATGTGTATTTTTATTATTATTTTTATTATTATTATCATTATTTTTGTTTTTATTATTATTATTATTATTATTATTATTATTATTATTATTGTATGTAGTTTGATATGCATTAATTTGCATATCAATGAGGCTTCGCATGCAAAAAGATCTTACAAACAAAACTAGTTGTGTTGAGAGGACAGGGGAGTCGAGCTCTTGGAACCGAATTGAACAGATCGGAATTTAGAATATCGAACGAACGCTGACAAGTATCCTTTTTTTATATATATATTACAAGCTTTTTCGGAATGAAATATAAAGTCGATGCGACCTAGACGAAAGTGGAGCTTGGACAACTGAAATCCTGGAGAGATGGAAAGAGTCAAGAATTTGCGTCGAACTTTGAAAATTGAAAACGTCGGGAAATAGACGCATTAGTTTGAGAAGAAAGTTCTTGCGGAATTTTTAGTTTTGATTTCAAATGATGTATTTTCAAATAAGTTTTCGTGATAATGAACTGTGTGAGAACTCCTAGTGACTGATACTACTACTACTACTACTACTACTACTACTACTACTACTAATAATAATAATAATAATAATAATAATAATAGTCATGAAGGGCCAAGGAAGATGGAAAGACCGAGGAGAGAAAGAAGTACGCAGACCTCCATTGGCTGAGTGCAAAGAGAATTGGGAGCTTGGGAGGACCACCAACATTTCAGTGAAGACCAATCAGTGGTTGTTTGTTTGTTTGGTTGGTTGTTTTTGTTTTACGGCATATCAACCCTTTTCAGGTTATTTAAATCCGAATCCAAAGATTTTGAAGAAAAAGTTTTTAATAGAATATATTTGTTGTTTTCAAGTCGGTTTCTATTTAACCAATAGTTGGGACCCTAACAGGTACTACCACTCCGGGTCAGAGTGGACCTGGGAGCAATGGCAATTAAAGGGTGGCTCCACACTCCCCAAAGTCCGCAAGCTGGGGCCTCACCACTGGATATAGTTTAAGGTCATATCCAGGACCCCAATCAATGGTAAAAGGCTGATGCGATAACGTTTACTTTATATATTATCTTAAATAGCGGGTTTTATTCTATCTAATCGTTTGAATTAACATCTTTCTAAAACAATTATGTTTTCTTTTCATAACGTTGAATACAAAATGAAAAAAAAGGAAATTCTCGCAATTTTCTTATTTCAATTCAAGCTAGGCCGAAAAGACATTGGATGTTGACAACGATAAATTAAGAGCCTTAGTTGAATCCAGACCACGCACAACTGTTTGAGAAGTTGCTTCTGAATTAGATATAACGTATGCGACTATTTCAAACAATTTGAAAGAGACTGAAAAGCCAAAAATCTTGATAAATGAATGTATGCCTCACGAATTGAACGACAATCAAAATAAATCTTATGAAGTGTCGTCTTCCCTTCTTTTACGCAACAAAACGACCCATTTCTCGACCAGTGTGTGACTTATGATAAAAAGGCGGGTCTTTGTGACAACCAGCTACGCTCAGTTAAGTGGTTAATGCCAACGAAGCTCCACGACCCTCCCCGAAGCCAGAGTTGCATCAAAAAGAAGCTCATGCTGACTTTTGGGTGATTTCTGGCCGGTCTCGTCCATTACGGTTTATTGAATGCAAGCAAAACCATTACGACGGTGAAGTACTGTCAACAAATGGATGAAATGCATCAGAAACTTCGACAACAACACCCAGCATTAGTCAACAGAAATGGCCCAATTTTCCTCTACGACAATGCCCGAAAGCACTTGGTAAACCAAGCTGCAGAAGTTGAACAAATTGGGCTACAAAACTCCGCCTCATCCGCCATACTCTCCCACTTTTTCAAGCATCACGACAACTTTCTGCGTGATAAATGCTTAAAAAAATCTAAGCGATATCAAAAACGCCTTCAGCGACTTAATCGCCACCAGAACGCAAGATTTTTACGTTACTGACATAAATACACTTGTTTTGCGTTGGAAAAAAATGTGTTGATTCTGATGATGCTTATTTCGATTCATAAATTTTTGTTTGAACCAAGATATTTTTATTTGAATTTAAAATTTGAAAACTGCAAGAACTTCCTTTTCAACCTGATATTAAACGGTTTGCGTCGAAATTTGGAAATTGAAAGCGTCGAGAAATGGAAACATTAAATAATATTTCAGCTATTTTAATTATTTTTGTACATTATTATTATTATTATTATTATATTTGCAATTATTATTATTATTATTATTATTATTATTATTATTATTATTATTATATTTGCAATTATTATTATCATTATTATTATTATTATTATTATTATTATTATTATATTTGCAATTATTATTATTATTATTATTATTATATTTACAATTATTATTATATTTACAATTATTATTGTTATTATTATATTATTATTATATTTGCAATTATTATTATTATTATGGTTATTATATTTACAATTATTATTGTTATTATTATATTTACAATTATTATTGTTATTATTATTATATTTAAAATTATTATTATTATTATTATTATTAAAATTATTATTGTTATTATTATTATATTTACAATTATTATCGTTATTATTACTATTATATTTACAATTATTGTTGTTATTATTATTATATTTACAATTATTATTGTTATTATTATTATATTTACAATTATTATTGTTATTATTATTATATTTACAATTATTATTATTATTATATTTACAATTATTATTATTATTATTATATTTACAATTATTATTGTTATTATTATTATATTTACAATTATTATTATTATTATATTTACAATTATTATTATTATATTTACAATTATTATTATTATTATTATATTTACAATTATTATTATTATTATTATTATATTTACAATTATTATTACTATTATTATTATTATATTTACAATTATTATTATTATTATATTTACAATTATTATTATTATATTTACAATTATTATTATTATTATTATATTTACAATTATTATTATTATTATTATTATTATTATTATATTTACAATTATTATTACTATTATTATTATATTTACAATTATTATTGTTATTATTATTATTATATTTACAATTATTATTGTTATTATTATTATTATATTTACAATTATTATTATTATTATTATTATATTTACAATTATTATTATTATTATTATTATTATTATTATTATTATATTTACAATTATTATTATTATTATTATATTTACAATTATTATTATTATTATATTTACAATTATTATTATTATTATTATTATTATATTTACAATTATTATTGTTATTATTATTATATTTACAATTATTATTATTATTATTATTATTATATTTACAATTATTATTATTATTATATTTACAATTATTATTGTTATTATTATTATATTTACAATTATTATTATTATTATTATTATTATATTTACAATTATTATTACTATTATTATTATATTTACAATTATTATTGTTATTATTATTATTATATTTACAATTATTATTGTTATTATTATTATTATATTTACAATTATTATTGTTATTATTATTATTATATTTACAATTATTATTATTATTATTATTATTATTATTATTATTATTATATTTACAATTATTATTATTATTATTATTATTATTATTATATTTACAATTATTATTATTATTATTATTATTATTATATTTACAATTATTATTATTATTATTATTATTATTATTATTATTATTATTATTATTATTATTATTTCACTCACTATGAGTGTCACACAGGTCATCAGCAAAGATTTCTCTTTAAGAACAGACTGTGATTTTTCTTGGAGTCCGAGTGACAAGTTTCCCTAGATTCTCACTACTTTCCACCTCTTCCGATAACATTTGCAAACTAAGTTGCGTTATCGCATCAGCCGTTTACTATTTATTGGTCTTCACTGGAATTTTGGTGGTCCTCCCAAGCTCCCAATTCACTTTGCACTCAGCCAGTGGAGGTCTGCTTAGTTCTTTCTCCCCTCGGTCTTTCCATCTTCCTTGACCCTTCATGAATATTTGGTGTGGTTCCAGTTGATGCAGTTATTATTATTATTATTATTATTATTAATAATAATTTTAGTAGTAGTAGTAGTAGTAGTAGTAGTAGTAGTAGTAGTAGTAGTCACTAGGACTCCTCACACAGCTCATTATCATCAGAGATTGCTCAGTGACAATAACTTGTGGTGTTCCCTGGAGTCTGGGTGACAACAAGTCTCCCCAGATTGCGTAGTACCATGAACATTCTCATGACAATTTTATGAGCCATACTACTTTCGGTGCTGGCTTATGAAAAATCGGAGATGAATGCTTTGTTAGTGAGATCATCATCCCAGATATATTGCCTTCAGTACGGCAGACGAATTTCGTCTACTCCTTGTATAGTAACACTCCTAGAATATCCAGGGGGGGGGGCTAACAGATGCGACACCTTGCCCAAGGGTGACCTGGAAGTATGCAAGGAGAGGGCGTTAACCTTTCTAGGTCATTCCACAAACGTCTACCAACTCTTATCAACAACTAAATACGTGTGTTGTAATACACGTCTTTGTTATTAATGAACTTGTCAGAGGCGGCTCGATACATCTAGTTCAACCAGTTTATCCCAGTTTAGTGAATCAATAGTTATATATATTTTGACACTAGCAATAACAAAGATATAACCTCTGCATACGTATATATATATATATATATATATATATATATATATATATATATATATATATATATATATATATATATATATATATATATAGTGATTTAAATGTTATGAGGGGTTTTCGAAGCACGAAAAACGATGTTACTTTGTTATTTAATATTTTTATGGTTATTTTTTATATTTCAAGCGGACCTCCGCTCTTGGTCACAAAAAAACTTTTTTTTGTGACCAAGAGCGGAGGTCCGCTTGAAATATAAAAAATAACAAAAAAAAAATCGTTTTTTTATGCTTACAAAACCCTCATAACCTTAAATCACTATTCTAGAAGCATACGTGGATTTTAACATTTTATATATATAGGAACATTTCTGTAAAAGTCTGAGGACTCTACAGACGGCAAAAAAAAAACGGCTGTGTAGCCGAAACAATAATGTAACTTAACAGAAAGATACAGTAACAAAAAATAAAACGCATATTTGCTCTACAACAGTATTGAGCACTTACTTCAGTTTTTATTAATTACCATCTCCACTATATATATATATATATATATATATATATATATATATATATATATATATATATATATATATATATATATATATATATATATATAGATTGATTGAGTAAAAAGATTAATCATTGTAAATTATGAATCAGTTTGAAAAGGAAAGACAAACAAAATAAAAATAACCATTCGGAAAAAAGATACAGCAGTATGGCCAAAGATATACTGACTGAACTTAAAACAAGTTTTTTAATGAAACTTAATAAGGAATATCCGCTTTACTTACTGCAAAAATGCTAGTTTTATTTTAATGTCTTAAACTCCCCTCTTTTTGCTGATGAGATTATATTCGAAGACAAAATCTTTTGTCAATTATTGTCAATAATTATTGACAATAAATTATTGTTAATAATTATTGTCAATAATTATTGTCCATAATTATTGTCAATAATTATTGTTAATAATTATTGTTATAATTATTAACAATAATTATTGTTAATAATTATTGTTAATAATTATTGTCAATATTTATTGACAATAATTATTGTTAATAATTATTGTTATAATTATTAACAATAATTATTGTTAATAATTATTGTCAAAAATTATTGTCAAAAATTATTGTCAATGTTTATTGTCAATTTTGATAAAATGAATATCGTTACCGAAACGATCGTACACTCAATTTGATTTTGTTTGTCTTTCCTTTTGGAACCGATTCATTACCCTTGTGTAAAAAAAAAAATCGAGCTTAGGTATTTGGACAAAGTCAAAACATTGTTAATTCACTGCCCGCATAGCAGCATCCCTATAACGCAACGGTTAGAAGCTCCTATTTTCGTTCGGGCGATCGGATTTTGATCCTAGCCTGAGGTAGTTGCTTGTCTTAGCAGCACTGATGAGCTGTGAAACAGCGAACAGTACTGTATGCGGATTACTATATATATATATATGTATATATGTATATATATATATATATATTATATATATATGTATGTATATATGTATATATATATATGTATATATATATATATATATATATATATATATATATATATATATATATATATATATATATATATTAAATCGTAAAATTGCCTACCCACTAACAAAACAGCTGTAATGGAAAAATCCAGGAAATAAACGCAAGTTATAAAAAAGAAAACGTGAGTCTTTGAATTTTCAACAAAATTTTGCACTATATATATATATATATATATATATATATATATATATATATATAAATTTATGAACAAATGATTAATAAAACATGTTAAAAAAACATCTTGAAAAAGAGTTAAAAACATACTTGATTTAAAAAGGAAGCACAAGATAAGTGGATAGTCCTTAATCAAAGAAATACTCCCCCTTCTCATCAGAGGGCTCATTTGAGCTTTTTTTTTTTTTTTTTTTATGATTTTGAACTCATTCCATTTGTGATTTTTTCCAAGGAATTCTGCCTTTTGGATTATTTTGGATCATCTTCAAGAACTTTGGAACTTACCTATTTTATTTAATAAATATGTTACTTGTCTATTTTATTTAATGAAATATGTTACACACACACACATATACATACATGCACACACATATAATATATAACATATAATGGTGATGACTATGTAGAAAATGATCAAAGAACACAAAATATCGCTTATTTTATGGTATCGTTCATGTTTTCGTCACTTTTTGACTCTTTCTTGTTAGGAATGTTTAAATGTTTACAAATATTAAGAAATGTTAGAGAGTGTTTTTACTCGACAGAGTAAGAGTAAGAGAGAGCGCAAGAAATACAGTTAGATAGTTAATTACAAATTACAGCTAATTACATTAACACTAACTCTAAATCTGTCCTCAATAAGCGATCCACTTTGTAGCTTAAACTATATCTAGCTTGTAGTCAAAATATATTCTTTTGTTACCACGTCTGATTTTAATCTTAAGCTTGTGCTTAAAGAAAGAAATAAGATTATAATCAGATAAATATTCAACTATTTTTTATTACGGACTATTATCCTCATCTTTTTTAGATGTTGTTTCACAACGTTACGACCAACTATTCCTCTGGCCTTTGTCAGGTGGTAACTGCGACGGGATTGGAACTTTGAATCTTCTAACTGCATCCTCGGCACTTACTGCCTTCCATAGTTGCTGTCTAACCACGTTTTTGGCCAAGTAAGCCTCTGGTCGGCTTTGGGACGATTGAAACCACTAGCTTCAGATTATTCTCACCCGGAACCGTAGAGATTCAACGTCTCTATCCATTGTGCCATGGGCCCGAAGGACGATCAAGGTTTAATTTTTGGTCTTATAAATTCACGTTTTATCTGGCCTTCGTGGTGAGACGACAACAACTATGGAAGGCAGTAATTGCAGAGGATGTAGTTGGAAGATTCGGAGTTCCTATCCTGTTGCGGTTACCACCTGACGAAAGCCAGATGAATAGTTGGCCGAAACGTCGTGAAACAACAACTACAAAAAGATGAGGATAATAGTGCGCAATAAATTAATTAATAAAACTCATCTCAATGAATTCCAATTAAAAATAAAATATTCAACTACCCGTATATATTTACTTCGAACTATTTTAATATTTTATTATTTTAAATCTGTTTTAATAGTCTTAATTTAATAGTAATTAATTTATTTAAAATAGTATATATTGTTATTGCTGATGTTATAAATGGGATGTTATAAAAAAAAAAGAGGGTGCTCTGTATCCTATAATGAATGTAATTTGCATCCATTTAAAAAGTAGTAAAATTTGATTTCTTTCTTATACAACTTCAACCCATGATGTTGCGAGAAGGGTTAGGGTTAGGGTTAGGGTTAGGAAGACATTTTTTTGTTGTTGTTTTTTTGGGGGGGGTATTCTCCAAACAATCAGCGAGAATCGAGAAAATTTTTAGAACGGTTCTCACTCTAGCCAGAATTCGGACCAAGTAAAGAGTAGATACCCTGTAGCAGGAGAGGACGACTGGCGCACATTTCAAGCGACACCGGTCGTTCGACCTTGACATTGGCGTTGGCTGTTGTTTGTAAACACGTCAAATAGCAGACGTGGTCGAATGTTCGCGAGCAAGAGTTTTTAAAACTATATTTACAGAACGTTTTAATAAAACTAATAATGGTTATAATAAAAAACTAATAAACAAAAAGAATGAACTATATTAATTACATAATTTTAAAAACTTTTAAATCAAATTATTTAAGCCAAACATTTTAATGGCAGAAACAAATATAAAATAACTGACATGTTTCGCAAGTTTTTGCAACCAATATTGATTTTTATATACAGTGTTTTTTTTTTACATTTTTAATACAATTCAATAGTTAAAGTTAGATGTATTATTAGAAATACTTTTAAACCGAGGCAATTTTTATGCATAATAAAATCGCAAGTATACGCAACAAGTATAAACAATCGAGATTTAAAAAATGTATTATTTTACTCACATAGTTTTTTAAAACTTTTATTTTTATAAAGATGATATGTAGTATTATAGGACACAAATTTTTTAAAACTTTTATTTTTATAAAGATGATATGTAGTATTATAGGACACAAATTTTTTAAAACTTTTATTTTTATAAAGATGATATGTAGTATTATAGGACACAAATTTTTTTAAACTTTTATTTTTATAAAGATGATATGTAGTATTATAGGACACAAATTTTTTAAAACTTTTATTTTTATAAAGATATGTAGTATTATAGGACACAAATTTTTTTAAACTTTTATTTTTATAAAGATGATATGTAGTATTATAGGACACAAATTTTTTTAAACTTCTATTTTTATAAAGATGATATGTAGTATTATAGGACACAAATTTTTTTAAACTTTTATTTTTATAAAGATGATATGTAGTATTATAGGACACAAATTTTTTTAAACTTTTATTTTTATAAAGATGATATGTAGTATTATAGGACACAAATTTTTTTAAACTTTTATTTTTATTTAAACAAACAAACAAAAAAAAAGCTTGCTATTTTCTTACTTCTCCACAAGGGCAAATTAAATACAAGTTTTTAACGTTCGAAATTCTCGGTTATAACGTCAGTTTTTAATGTTCTGTAATTAATATTTTTTTTTTTTTTTTTTTTTTTTCAATTTTCACCCCAAACAAGGCACAGTGCCACTTTGAAGCAGGGGGCTACTATTAGGGAATTAATTAGCGGGTTCATTATGAAGGGAGAAGAGTAGAAAGATGTTTGTTAACATTACACTTGAACTTCTGCATATCATTGCAGTTGGGAAAGCAGAATCCCGGAAGGGAGTTCCAAAGACCCGCAGTTCTGGGGAAGAAACTATTGGAGTAAAAGGCTTTCTTGCACCTAGGGATCTCCACTGTAAAGGGATGAGACTTAGTAGCTTGTCGGGTTTGTCGGGGGTAGTTACGTCGGGGAGGTACAAGTGTTTGCAGTATAATATAGATAATTCCTTTTTATTTATTAATTTTTATTATATTTATTATTTGTATTAGTTTTATTAAAAAATTATGTAAATATATTAAAAGCGCACTTAGAAAGACACCAATTTATTTAAATATATTTTATTTAAATACGTTCGTTTTGTTACTTATATTAAAAAGTTCTGTCTAAATAGAAAAAAGTTTTTTTTTTTTTTTATCCTTAAAAATTCGGTAAATATTTAAGATCAAAAAAGATGTTTTGTAAATATATATTTTTTTTTAAATCTTAAAACGTTTTGTAAATATATTTAAAGAAAAAAAAAGTATTGCTCGCAAACATTCGACCATGTCTACTATTTGACGTGTTTACAACCAACCAACGCCAATGTCAAGGTCGAAGCACCGGTGTCACTTGAAATGTGCACCAGTCGTCGTCGTATTCTGCTACAGGGTCTCTATTCTTTATTTGGTCTCATAATTCTATAAGCCAAAACATCGTATGTACACTAACCCTAAATCTGTCCTCAAATAAGGTACGCACATTGTTTCTTTTAACAATTGAGGTTAAATAAACGCAGAGGATAATTATTGTGAAACCGATTCTCACAATGGCCGGTGATTATTTGGTTTAATTGTTCGTGTTAATAATAAAAGTTGCACGTTTCATATCGTGCCTTAAAAAACGACAATTTCTTATTTTGGCCTAGAAAAAAGGAAAACAAATCTCGACCACATGCTTTGCCATGTTTCGTTGCATACGCAACCGAAAGCACAAATAAGTGGTGCCAAGATAAGCTTTACTAGTCCAAAAAATTAGTCGACTAAAATAGAGGGAAACAGGAAGAATATATATATATATATATATATATATATATATATACTAGCATTTCAGCCCGGCGTTGCCCGGGTGTTTGGAGGTGTATGCTGTGCAAAAAAAAAGGGGGGGGTAATTTTTTTAACTTTGACCCCAATTATGACACCTTAACATTTATTGTTTTGGGCTCAAATCAAGTTATTAAGTTAGATCCATGTCCAAGGAACCTATATCTAAGATTTCAAGTGTTTAGACCCAAAATTGTCGGATGAGTTTGGTAGAGTTCTCAAAGATCAAATCGCTGAATTTTAACCCCTTAACAGCGAAATTTCTGGCCGAAAACCGATCACATCAATTTTCCCAAATGTCAATACCATGTATATTAAATTTCGAGTCTGTAGACTGAAAATTGACAGAGTTATTGCGTAGGAAAATGTACACATACAGACAGATACACAGACAGACACACAGACAGACACACAGACACGTTCACTTTTATAGATATATAGATATAGATAAATATAGATTTGTTGTTGTTTTTCAAACGATGAATACGGTTAATGGTGGCTTCGCCTCGAAGCTCATTTTGTTTATTTATTTAGAAAGTCGCTTATAATTTGTTTGGACATATATATAATATTTTTATTTATTTATTATTTTTTAAAACAGTAATCTACGTACACGCGTGTTTCGAGTTAACTAACTCTCATCAGCATAGCTCGAAACACACGTGTACGTAGATTACTGTTTTAAAAAAATAATATATATATATATATTTATATATATATATATATAATGTTTATTGTGTTTATTCTACAAACATTATTGATTACATATGTGCGTACATCTCGCAGTAGAAACTCGATTTAAAAAGACCCCCTCATCAGACCGAAAAAAGAAGCGACTCTAAAACGAAAATCAATGTTTATTCAAGTGTTTTGAGGATATGCATTAAATAAGCTAAAAAAACACTTATTTCCTGCATTAAAATAATACTACAATCCCTAATCGCTCATGCCACATACCCCAAAAAAGATATCTCATTAACATATTTATTAATAAAGTAATGAGAAAGTCGAAAAGATACGAGGTGGATCCTCTAATTAATAATTGTACTAACCTAAAAACAACTCTATCAAATGAATAATGGGGCCACCCTATGGCTGACCTTTTTTTTATAACACCATTTCAAGATATACCGATTAATACTAAAATTAGCGAATGAGAACACAGTTCAACATTAGCTGGAAAAAGGTGAGTGCACTTTGCATACTTACTAATAACATACACGAAAAGGATGAACTAAAATAATTAATGTGGTTTACATACTTATAAATGAAATGTTGATTAATTAGCGGGTTCATTATGAAGGGAGAAGAGTAGAAAGATGTTTGTTAACATTACACTTGAACTTCTGCATATCATTGCAGTTGGGAAAGCAGAATCCCGGAAGGGAGTTCCAAAGACCCGCAGTTCTGGGGAAGAAACTATTGGAGTAAAAGGCTTTCTTGCACCTAGGGATCTCCACTGTAAAGGGATGAGACTTAGTAGCTTGTCGGGTTTGTCGGGGGTAGTTACGTCGGGGAGGTACAAGTGTTTGCAGAACTACGAGAATTATTAACATAAATAGCGTTATATAATAGCACCAAACGCATAATTGATTTCGAGCAATAAGTACATTAACTTAATGTTTTTTGTGAACTGGGTGTGCTACCAATATAGACATGTCTATCCTATTATGTATTTATTTGTATGTACGCAGTCAGATGAGTATTATTTATTAATTTTTATTTATTGCGGGGGTTGGAAGAATGGAACCGCTTTTGTGGTGGGAAGGTGGGGAAAGAGGCCAAGTGCACAGTTTCCCAAGCATTACCTCCTATTAAAAGAAGAAGCACACTTTATATTTACTTAGTGGGGTGGGAGGACGAGATTAGAACCGCTTTTGCGGGGGGAAGGGTGGGGTGGGGGGGAAGAAGCAGAGTGCACAGTTTCCCAAGCATTACCTCATATTAAAAAAAGAAGCACACTTTATATTTACTTAGTGGGGTGGGGGGGAAGAGAATGGAACCGCTTTTGTGGGGGGAAGGGGGGAAGAGACCGAGTGCACAGTTTCCCAAGCATTACCTTCTGTTAAAAAAAGATGCACACTTTATATTTACTTAGTGGGGTGGGGGTGGAGGAAGAGAATGAAACCGCTTTTGTGGGGGGAGGGGGGGGGGAAGAGGCCGAGTGCACAGTTTCCCAAGCATTACCTCCTATTAATATTGCGGACTTTTATTAGTTGTTTCATGACGTTTCAGCCAACTATCTGGTCTTCGTCAGGTGGTAACCGCGACGGATAGGAACCCTGAATCTTCTGACTGCATTCATTGCAATTACCGCCTTCCATAGTTGTTGCGATCTCATCACGTTTTTGGCCAAGTAAGCCTTTGGCCGACTTTGGGTAGGATTGAAACCGCTATCTTCAGACAATTCTCACCTGGGACTGTACAGATTCAACGTCTCTATCAACTGTGCCACCGGCCCCGTTTCAATTCTACCCAAAGCCGGCCAGAGGCTTACTTATCGAAAAACGTGGTGAGACGACAACAACTACAGAAGACAGTAATTGCAGTGAATGCAGTCAGGAGATTCAGGGTTCCTATCCGTCGCGATTACCACCTGACGAAGACCAGAGGAATAGTTGGCCGAAACGTCATGAAACAACTAATAAAAAATGAGGATAATAGTCCACAATAAATAAAAATTATTAAGTATTCGTTTGTATGTATGCAGTCAGGGAACCATATCTCTATAAGGAAGCATATAAATTTATCAAATATATATAATATATCCTAGCACTGAGGAAGGATAAACAACTCAAATGAAATAATGACAACCATTCAAATAAAATTTATATATAAATATGAAAACTTATACGTGCTTACGCTTAAATGTTTACATCTGTGTTATTATTATTAACACGCTAATATACAACTGCAACTCCCATGATACCATCCGTATTTAAATCATATAAAAAAAAGATTGAATATATGTTACGCGTTGTTAATTTGATCATCTAAACGTATGTTATTTTGAAATCTATCATATAAATCTCACCCGTCTGTTTAAATGTATGTATGTATGTATGTATGTATGTATGTAACTTGAGTGCAATCAGCTATAATCGAAACCGAAACCAAAACTTATGAAGAATTAAATGGAAGGCCATCTATAATATAAATCTCATCTGACTGTTTAAATATATGTTTGTATGTATGTTTGTATGTCTGCCTAAAACTTTCGACGGAAGCGACGGATTTTGACGAGATTAGTATCGTTTTGAAGTCCGACCCTTTCGGGCGACACATATCGAAAAATTGGCCCAAAACATTAATTCCTTCACCCTCAACCAGACACTTTTCTACAAGGAGGGGTCGATTTTTTCGGCGATATTTTCGAAAGTCAGACCCTCTTTTCGATTGAGTTGTCATAATTTAAACATTCGTCATTTCCGGTTTGGCAATGGGCGCAACAGCGAAGATATCATGTTTTTTTACGTTTTTTTCCTCCTTCACGGTACGGGTTTGAGCCTGCCTATTTACTATCACCTTTTTTTTTTTTTTTTTTTTGCTCATCACACACCTCCAAACACTCGGGAAACGCCGGGCACCCAGGTTAGTCTATAATATAAATTCCACCTGTCTGTTTAAATGTATGTATGTATGTATGTATGTATGTATACAAAGGCGAATGAACCCTTTTTGGGGGTCAACGGCCAACTAGCACCGTGTGTGCTTGTGTGTATGTATGTGTGTGTTGGGGTGGACAGGCCTCCCGTAAGCCGTGGGGGGCAACCTTTCTAGGAGCAGCAAATCTCTGATTTAAAAAACCATGAAGCGGGAGACCAGTACCCGCATTAAGCTGATCTGCAGTTTAATTTGTTGCTGGCTATCTTGCTCTTGCTTGTTGCTGGATCTCAACATTTTGAACCGAGAGAGAGACTAAGCTATCGTACAAAGCTAAGACTCTGTAACATCATCTGTGTATAGATACTCCCTCAGGCATTTGTCCATAAAAATGGTCCTGTGGCGATGGAAGTCATTTTGAGGCTCATGGACTTTAAGAGTCTGAGGGAGTGGCACTCGTCTGACAAGATATGCTTTTCACATGGCTGCCAAGACATAAAGATCTTTCTTATTTACATTATGTCTTGGCAGCCGTGTGAAAAGTATATCTTATTTTTCTTTTATTAACATTATTAGAATTTTCCCCTTTTCCTTGTGAATTATTCCATGGATTTCGGCCTTTTGAATTATTTTGGACCATCTTCCAATTAGGTGATTTCCTTGGATTTTACTTGTGCAAATGGAAATTCAATTAATTTTCTTGGAGTTATATTTTTTGATTTTACCGTCATTGGATTATTTACCTTCCACCAGACTATCCATTCACGTGAAATCACCTTTTTCTTCACCATATTCCCTCTGCTTCACTTTTTGTTATCAAGTAAGATCTTTGACTTACTTGCCGTTTCATCAAATACTTTTGTATGTGAAATCCGATCCCGCATTTTGCTAATTCCTACCCTTTGATGAGAAGGAAAGTATTTCTTCGAAACTCCGCGGATTAAGGACTATCCACTTATTAAGTGTTTCCTTTTCAGATTAAATATGTTTTGAACTCTTTTTCAAATTGTTTTCAACATGTTTTATTAACTGTTTGCTCTTATTATAAGTTCTATCTCCTATTTGGTTTTATCGAGCTTTTACATCTGGTTGAGATTACTTTATAAATATCAATTCTTTAATATTTATAATATACTTTAGTTTTACCATCTTGAATCATTTTGGTAAATTTAATTGTAATTTTATTTTATTTTATATATATATATATATATATATATATATATATATATATATATATATATATATATATATATATATATATATATATATATGAGCAAACAGTTAATGAAATATGTTAAAAAACACTTTGAAATGAGTTAAAAACATATTTAATCTGAAAAGGAACCACTAGATAAATGGATAGTCCTTAATCCGCGGAGTTTCGAAGAAATACTCTCCTTCTCATCAGAGGGTAGGAATTAGCAAAATGCAGGATCGGATTTTGCATGCAGAAGTATTTGATGAAACAACAAATAAGTCAAAGATCTTACTTGAAAACAAAATAAGTTAAGCAGAAGGAATATGGCAAAGAAAAAGGTGATTACACATTAATGGATAGTCTGGTGGAAGATAAAAAAAATCCAGTGACGGTAAAATCCAAATGTAAAACTTCAAGAAAGTTATGTTATGTCTCGGAAGTAGAGTGAAAAGCACATCTTATTTTTCTTTTATTAATATTATTTTTTTCCTTGTACACATTTTTGTGAATTATTCCATGGATTTCTGCGTTTGGATTATTATGGACCATCTTCTTCCAATTACGAGATTTCCTTGGATTTTACTTGTACAAATGGAAATTCTTTTAACTTTCTTGAAGTTTTACATTTGGATTTTACCGTCACTGGATTTTTTATCTTCCACCAGACTATCCATTAATGTGTAATCATCTTTTTCTTATATGTAAGGGATGGGAAGATTCCAATATTTTTTCCGATTCTGATTCAATTACGATTCAATATAAAATTCCCGATTCCGATACAATTACCGATTCTGATTCTTTATAAATATCTAAATATGTAACTATAAAGTTGTTATTTTTCACGATTACCTTAAAAACACAATTTAAAATGCACCGATCTTTTCTCAAACGTAACAATACACTTGTGAGGGATGATCTATCGATTTTTGTTTCACTAATAATTTAAAATCCATAAATATTCATTATTTTAGTATTAATATCAACAGTAGAAAGAATTTTACAGAAAATCAAATCAAAAAACAATTAAAATAATCATTTTTTGGCATCAAATTTTTCCGATTCCGATACCACAAAAAGTTCCGATTTTTTCGATTCTCGATTCTGATTTCTATTCCGATTAATCGTCCGAACACTAATATATATATATATGTATGTATGTGTGTGTATGTATGAATGTATGTATATATATGTATGTATGTATGTATGTATGTATATATATGTATGTATGTATATATATATATGTATGTATATATATATATGTATGTATATATATATATGTATGTATATATATATGTATATATATGCATGTGTCTGTGTATGTATGTATGTATATATATGTATGTATGTATGTATGTATGTATGTATATATATATATATATATATGTATATATATATCTATGTATGTATATATATATATATCCATGTATATATATATATATATATATATATATATATATATATATATATATATATATATATATATGTTATTTGTTTTTTTGCGATACGTCTTGAATGAATTCAATTATTTACGAAAGTGCATTTTTACCTGAATGCGAGTTGGGAATAATTTTCCCTTTAACCAATTTATTACCCTAACATGTGGAGCGTCATATATATTATTTTATTTTAAAAAAATAAAATATCTTTATCAGTGGATAATTATATTTTTAAAATAATATATATATATATATATATATATATATATATATATATATATATATATATATTAGCAGGGAGACCCGACGTTGCGCGGGACTAAATAAAGATCAACAGAAGTCCACACTTCGAAATCGATCAAATCACTCGTTCATCAATCAGATGGATTGATTGCTCGCTGTATTCGAGAACACACCGCGCGGTAGATTACATGCATCTCCGCAGTGACTTAGTCAACAATACATTGTACCTTACACGTTGCACTGTAAAGAATCTATGGTTCACTTTATGAAATAATTTTTGGAATGACTTTAATTAAAGTTTAAAATGCAAAAGTCAAGTATCATGGTTCACTTGTTCTCTAATGTTCATTTCCAACGCGCCCATGTCTTTTCAAATAACCTATTGTTGATTTTAGACACCGTGCCCTTCTGCTTGTGCGGTGATAAAATTTCTCAAATGCACTTCTGATGTTAGGGTGTATAAGGATATAAACTTTGGTCAGAATTGGAATATTCCTTCATTAATAGGATTTTTTCGATTATCGATTTTCAACATTTATTGGAGGCTTAAATTTGTCGTGCTTAAATTTGTCGTGTTTAAATTTGTCATGCTTTGATATCCAAAGAATAGAAAATCAGTATTTTTTATTTTTATTATTATTGGCTCACCTGGAGCTTTCACACGAGTCAGCAAACGATCTGATTGGAGACCTGTGGTGTTCTCTGGAAGCTGAGTGACAACAAGTCCCCCCAGACATCCAGCTCTCTCCTCCTCCTTCGATACCATTTACAAATAAATTTGCATCATCGCAACAGCCTCTTACCATTGATTTCTCGCTGGCAGTGGCCATTGGTTTATACTGGAATTTGAGTGGCACTAAGCCTCCCCAAGATCTCTTCGCACTTGTCCAGCGGAGATCTGGCCAGTGCTCACTCCTCGGTCTTTCCATCCTCCTTGACCCTTCTCGGCTCTTTGTTATCACTTTTTTGGGGGGGAACGGCGGTGAAACAATGGAGAGACGCATGATGGGGGGGTTGTAGAACATGTAGATCTGCAGCATCGGTGTTCTTCATTCCCTGTAACGCTTCTTCGTTATATTGTCTTGTGTTATTCTCCGCATTCAAGGGTTTTCCTTAATATTTCAGCCGTTTTCATTATCGTTAGGCGTTGTATTTTTGCAGCTATTCCTCTGATTCCAATTTCTGCCATTCTATTATTATTATTATTATTATTATTATTATTATTATCATTATTATTATTATTATTATCTAAGTTCCATTCCAGTGTGCCATTTTCTGGGGAGTTGGCTTTTCTTCATAATAAAGCCGATCTTGTGTCTAACTCTGCCCTCGTGGGGAGACAACTAAACAGGAATCAGTCAAAATAATCAGATGTCAACTTTCTTTACTTTAAGATTAGAAGCCAATCTTCCATTTTTTATTTTTTTAAAGAAAACTTTTAAGATTCCGTAAAAAAAAAAAAGAAAGTAAATCAATATTAATTTCAATTTCCGAAGAGAAATTGGAAAATGGAATTAAAAAAAAAATCAGATTTTAATTTCCAATTCTGAATTTAAGGAATCGAATTACAAAATTCTCATGCAATTTTTTTACTGAATATATATTGTACCTGACTTTTATTTCCAGAAGCAATGGGCATGCTCTGAAAAATTAATTGCATGAAAACGAGTTTATAATAATTATAATATGGCATCTATAGTATATTTCTCTTAGTCTGTTTTTCCGTTTGTCTGTTTTCTATTGAAAACTACTGGATCGATCTTGTATGGACCTTTTTTACGACAAGGCACAGCGAACTACGTGTTATGGTATCCGTTTGATGTACAATTAAAGGTCAATAGGAAATAGTATTTAATGGGAAAAATGAGCACAAATGAATTATATTCAACCATTAATTTAGCATAAACCGCTAATTCTCATTCAACGGGTTATAACTTTTTCCCATGTTTAACGGACTAAAAGGTCTAGACTAGTTTATATTTCCTTTAATCTGTTTGTTTGTCTGTCTGCTTCATTCTTTCTCGGAAACTACTGTACCGATCTGCCTGAAATTTAGTATGGCCCTTTGTTATGCAGTATTATGGTATTCGTTTGATGAAGAGTTAGGGATTAATTTTTTTTTTGTTTTTTACATTTTCACCCCAAACAAGGCACATTGCCACTTTAGTGTAGGGGGCTACTATCAGGGGCAACAACTACTGGGGTACTATATAGGGATTTGGGCAGCAAGATGTTGGTTCACGTTGCACTTGAACTTCTGCACGTCAGTACTGTTGTGGAAGCAGTGACCTGGAATGGAATTCCAAAGTCTCGCGGTTCTGGGGAAGAAACTACTGGAGTAGAAAGATCTTTTACATCTAGGGATCTCTACAGTGTGGAGGTGGGATTTTGCTGCCTGTCGGGTCTGTCGAGGGTGTTCACATCGTGGGGGCACAAGTGGTTGCAGTTCATCAGAGCATTCACCATTAAAATACTTGCAGAACAGGCAGAAGGATGCAACGTTTCGTCGATGGGACAGAAGCTGAAGCTTAGATGGCAGTTTAGGGCCTATCAGATTTGCGACTCTCTTTTGAACCTTGTCAAGGAGCGAGAGACTAGTAGCCGATGCACCAGCCCAAATGTGACAGCAATACTCCATACATGGGCGAATGGTTGCCTTATAGAGGTACAGGATACTTTCGGGTGTTAGTAGTTTTCTAGCACGGTAGAGAGAGCCCACCTTCCTTGCAGCGGCCTTGACAATGCCCTCGATGTAATTGTTCCAACTCATGTTTCCTGTGAACGTTAGGCCAAGGAACTTGAAAGACGTACTCTCAGATTTTTTTTTTTTTTTTTTTTTTACAAGGGTGTCACCACTTATCAAGGCCCAGAAGCCACTCGAGGATAAGGGTTAATAGGTATACATTAGTCATTGTGATTTTAGCATAGTAAACAGTGGGAATTTTGTAACTTGGATTACTTAGGGGGACGATTCAATTAGAACTTGTTCACATTGGACTTTTTCTTTTTTTTTTTTTTCATAGGTATCAACTCATTATCAAGGCCAAGAGGCCACTCAAGGATAAGGGTTAAAGAGTGTACAGTAGAAATTGGACAATATAATAATCATTAGTAATGAAAATTAAAAGATAAAGAGTCGTTGGCCATTGCTATAGGTGGTAGAGAAGGTTTCTTGTAATTATTGAATGAAACTAGTTTAGTCTTGGCGGCATTGAACGTGACCATCCATTTTTGTCCCCATTCCACTACTGATTGGAGGTCATCCTATAGTGTTTCTGCCATTTCTTTAGATATATGTTCATTTGTTCTACCGTCATGCCTGTTATAGAGTGTGGTGTCATCAGCATAAGGATTAGTATTCAAGTTTCACTTTTCCATGAAAACTACTGGTCCGATCATTTTAAAATTTTGTATATACTTTTGCTATGTACAGCGTTATGTTTGAATATAATTTTGTTAAGTACAGCGAACTAAGTATTATAATATTTGTTCGATATACAATTAGGAGTTAATAAGTATTAGTATTTAATGCAAAAATGAGCACAAATTTAATCTTATTCAACCATTAATTTGGCATAAGGAATCATTCCAAGTCAACGGGCTATAACTTTTGCCTGTTTTAACCGGCAAATGTATAGTAATAATTGGCAGGGCGACTCGACGTTACCCGGGAATAAATGAGGATCAATGAATGGTTTACCTTACCATATTTTACTGTCATCGAAAATCGGCCATGTTTTATTCATCCCCGCAGTGACTTTGTCCACGATACATGACACTGTCATGAAACTACTGTTGATTTTATATGCCGGGCCTTCCTACTTGTGCTGTGATAATGGCTTTAATTAAAGTTTAAAATGCAAAAGTCAATTATCATACTTTAATTGTGCTCTAAACAGAAACACTCATTTCGGACGCATCCTGTCATATCAAAGAGCCTACTGTTGATTTTATATACCGCTCGTTCTGCTTGTGCGGTAATAATACTTCTCGAATGCATTTGTGATGTTAGGCTGTGTAAGGCGTTAACTTTAAAAATTGCCTGTTCCTTCTTTCATCGGATTATTTTGATTATCGATTATCAATTACTTGTTGAAGACATTCCGATACAAAACCTATCTAAGAACACTGCCAAGCACATGAAGTGCATTTGTGTGTATTTTTTTAAAAATCGGTCTAGCCATTTAGGAGTTCACACACACAGACAAAGTTAGTTTTATATAATAGTAGAGATGTATGATGACAACAACATATTACCTTCTTTGTTTTCGCTCCCCATGTTGAATAGTATCCTGGGCAATGCCGGAATTGTTGCTGCTTGTGTGCACACATGCATATGGAGCTGGATACACACACGCAAATATTGTTGACAAGTCTTCAAACCAAGAAATGTCATCGAATGTTATAACAATTGAAAGAAGAGTGCAGAAGATTTGAAATCGAGATTCTTTGATTGACAAGTTTTGAAAACAGCCATATTGAAATTTGGCCTTGGATGAATTTAATAAGGGCCAGTGGAATGCGGTATGGAAAAACTAAATTCCTATCTAAAGGGTTTTGTAAATAAAAACAAATGCCAGCCAAGGAAGAAGTCAGTCAGAGAGAAGACGGGCACCGAGACGACCAGTTGTCATTTTGTGTCACCCACACCACTCCACCACGCCCCATTTCTCTCTCTCTCTTTCTATCTCTCTCTTTCTTTCTCTCTCTCCCCCCCTCTCTCTCTCTCTCTTTCTCTCTCTCCATAGCACATTGAGAAAGAATTGAAAATAAAATAAAACGTCATTCCTTTTTTTATAAACTTACGTCAAGTTAAATGGAATTGTAGAAGGCGGTACAATGCAGAAGTAACGGAAAGACACAAGCTGAAGCAGGTGAGAAATTTATTAATACAACTTATAAATATATGTGTACATATTCATATTTCATATACGCAGTATATTTATATTTGCACAGTGGTTACCTGGGAAAGTCGGTCTGGTGGTATGTCCGTGTAATATAATATTTTGAGAAAGATCTCTTCGTCAGATATTTACTTGACTTTGACAAACGTGTTGTTGCTTACAACAACACGTTTGTCAAAGTCAAGTAGATATCTACAATTCCATTTAACTACATACTATACAATGCTTCAAGCAAACTACACCCACCTCTTACGTCAAGTGTTTTTCTTTTTTTGTAAAACAACTAATTGTCTTATATAAATTCGTCAAGAACTTGAAACTCTATTTAACAGATTAAATAGACGACACGGGTTAAAATCTAAAGAACTGCAGCATAATTTAACACCCATAAAATAGTCGGAAGAAGTTTAAATGTTGGAAAACTATTATGTGTTTGGTTTAACTTTCATTCAAATCGGATTTCAAGTTTTAAATGGGGTTTGTCTCTATAAGTTATTTAGTGTCAGTAGCACGTAAATATGCCGTTGTTGTCTGCTCACTTATAACCAACTCATCTATGGGAATATTGTTAACCTTTATCATAGAACTTTCTTTCTAATGTGAAAAAAAAACAAAACAATGAACGTTGACTCTTATTTACAACTTTCAATGAAATATAATTTATATAATTGAGCATAGAAATTTTGATTACGAATTTCTCACACACACACATACACACAGATAGTTAGACACACAGACAGACAGAGTGACAGACACACAGAGATACACACACAGATACACACAGACATACACAGACCCACAGACACAGGCATAGGCAGACACAGACAGACAGACCGACAAATCGACAGACACACAGAGACAGACACCCAGAGACAGACACACACAGACACATGCACACAAACTGCTTGAATCCCTTAGTGTCGTCTGCTCACTTATAACCAACTTATCCATTGAAATATCACAAACCTTTATTACTGAACTTTTTATCTAATATATATAAAAAAATGAACATTAACTGTACAGTTTTCAATGAAATATCTCTTTTGTGTGTTTGTGCGTAGGAGTTCGTTCCCTATAGACTCCAAAACGGCTGGGCCGATTTTTATGAAATTTCACAAGATGGTTATTTCACAAGAAGGCATGGCAATGTTCCTAAGAATAGGTTTTATATCGGAATATCTTCAATAAGTACCGATAATCGATAATCGAAATAATCCGATGAAAAGAGAAACAGTTGATTTTGACCAAAGTTAACACCTTACACAACCTAACATCCCAACTGCATTTGAGAAGTTTTCTTACCACACAAGCTGAAAGGCTCAACATATAAAATCAACAGTATGCTCTTTTATATAACAGAGGTGCGTTCCAAATGAATGTTTCTGTTTAAAGCACAATTGGATCATGATATTTGATTTTCTCATTTTAAACTTTAATTCAAGCCATTATATATAAAAATAAATTTATAAAATTAACAGTAAGTTCTCTACAATGCAATGTAAACTTCCATATATTGTGGACTAAGTTATTGCAAGAGGAATGTAAAGCTTCCTCCACCTCCAGATGCACCGTGATGGTCCCATACTCGACGATTTGAAAAGTGTGTGATTTCATTGATTTCGATGGCAATAAAAAATATGGGAGTATAAAACATTCGTTGATCATCATTCAATCCCGGGCAACGTCGGGTCTCCCTGCTAGTAATTTATATAATTGAGCGAAGGAATTTTTATTACGACACTTAAACCATCGTCTCTGCCTTTTTCAATAGCTCAACTAATGAATTCCCCTTGTTTTACAAGGACTCTAAAATATTCAGGAATATTCTATGTTTTTTTTCTCTATTTCTGTAAACTTCCATTGATGTTAAGGTCACAAGAGCCTGTAGGTTCTCCCAAAGGCATCCAAGATTCTCTGGAGGTCCACTTCTGAATGAGCAACCAGCGCATTGTCATCTGTGTATCTGCGTATTGAAGTTCCATGATTGACGATGTGAGGACCTTGCTTTTTGCCTTAAACCTGCTGATATTAAAGAATCCGCCATCTAACTAGTTCTAACTAGTGAGGTGAAGGATCGCGGAGATGTAGATGATGAGCAGGGTCGGGGCAATGATGTAGCCTTGCTTGACACCCGTGTCAATTTTGAAGGGAGATGTTTCCAAGTCACCATTGCCAACCACAACTGCCGACATGTTATCATGAAGAAGTCTCAAGATTTTTAGGTACTTATCTGGATGTCCAATCTTGGAGAGGACACACCAGAGGGCAGTTCTGTTCAAAGAGTTGAAAGCCTTTGTGAGGTCAATGAACGCCATGTACAGTGGAAGATGTTTCTCCCGACATTTCTCTTGCAGTTGACGAGCTGTAAAAATCATATCAGAGGTTCCTCTGGCAGGACGAAGCCACACTGCGACTCTGGTAGGATGTTTTTTGACAGTGTCCGCATGCAGTCGACCAATATACGGGTTAATAATTTACGTATTGTGGACAGGAGGGAGATACCTCTGTAGTTGCCACAGTCCGCTTTATCTCCCCTCTTGAAGATTGTGATAGCCAAGGCATCCCTGAGTTCTGTCGGTATTTCCTCCTTATCCCAGATTTTACTCAGGAGGCTATGGATATGGCAATAGAGATTTGGTCCGCATTGCTTGAGGATCTCCTGGAATTCTAGAAGCTTTGCAGTTGCTCAGTTTCCTGATGGCTTCCTGGATCTCCCTTTCTGTTGAGGAGTCACCTAGATGTTCCATGGCAGGATGCTGAGGGATCTGGTTGATAGTTTCCAACTGTGGTGTTTCGATTTAGGAGCTCCTGAAAGTTTTCTCACCATCTGCAACTGATGCCCACACTGTCCATCAATAGAGTTTGTCCGTCTTTGGATCGGAGAGGGTTTAGACCCCGATAGCTGAGACCATATACAGCTTGGATGCCTTTGGGAGAGCCTACCGGCTCCTGAGACTTGACCTTAACATTAAAAAGACCCCGACCCTACACCAACCAGCTCCTGTCACACACCCACAGTCGTCCACAATCTTTGTGGAAGGCAGCATCTTAAAAAATGTGGATCAATTTGTCTACCTTGGTAGTGTTCTTTCCACAAGATCTATCATTGACCCAAAGATTCACCACCGGATCCGATGCACAAGTGCAACCTTTGTTAGACTACGGAAATGGATGTTTGAGAATCGGGACATACAGAGCGGAGTCAAGCTGCGTGTCTATAAAGCAGTTGTTCTACCCACTCTTTTCTATGGGGCAGACAGCTGGACCACCTACTGCAGACATCTGAAGACCCTGGAGCAGTATAACCAGCGTTGTCGATGAACAAACGTAAGCATCCTGAAGGAGGCCAACATACCTACCACCATCACAACCATCATCCGACATCAGCTTTGATGGACGGGCCATGTTATGCGCATACCTGACAACTGCTTTCCAAAGCAAATGCGCTATGGTCATCTAAAAGAAGGAAAGCAAGGAGGATAGAAAAAGAGATATAAGGGCAACATAATAACCCACGTGAGACAATGTCACTTCAGCCTCACCAGCTGGGAGGATGCTGCTCTTCAGAGGGGCATGTGGAGTAGGATGGTCCATGAAGGTACGGTTCACTCAGAAAAAGACATCCACAGAGACGCAGAAAACAGGAGGAGGTAGAGAAAGGAGAAATCTACTAACAACACTGCTCCTTCCGCCTCTTCTACTACCCAGTCGACCACTCACACATGCTCCACTGCAATAAAGTCTGTGGGTCAAGGATCAGCCTTCACAGCAATCTGAGGACCCACAAATGACCAGACCCAATCTCACTGACTGGAGAACAATCATACTCGTAACAAATGATTGTCGATGATGGTGAAACTTCCATTTTAATCTATATATATATATATATATATATATATATATATATATATATATATATATAAGCGAAAATGTGTTTGTGTGTGTGTGCACTTTTGTGTATGTCTGCAAAACGCTCTTAGAGGGGGGCGCTCAGTCGGGTCACACCTTCTTAAAACTTTTTATATGTTGACTAAATCATAATATCTACGACTTAAGAATGGGGGTCGCATCTATTTTTAATTTGCCCGACTTTTACATGCTATTTTCGAGATTTTTTTCGATCGCCGCATGTTTATTCGGCTTTTTCGTATAAAACTGAAACTAATTCGAGCTGGCATTACGCCTAGAAAGCAATCGGCTTTGATCAATGCAGAGTTTCTCCTTATATCAGACAATTGCTATTCAATTTGGACAATCCCCTTTTATGTGGAGCTGCCCCCCCCCCCAACATCTTGAGGAAACAAAACCAGCCAAAGTTGGGTAAACACACCCAAAAAACTTCCCAGCAGTCCGCTACTTCTATTTGACTTCATTAAGTCATTAAGTGCGGACACGTTTTTTTTCACACTTTGTTTTCCAACTCCACCTCAAGGCTTCGGGTTCGATCCTAGCTACCTACCAAAATTATTTTTTAGACTCCCCCCCCACAAACACCCGGGCAACGATTTTTTTAATAAGTTTTAACATTGTTTCTTTAAACAGGATTATTACTTTGCTTATTCTTTTGTTCTGATTTACCCCCCCCACCCACCCAAGCACACACACACCTGTAAAGACCCTCTTTCCTCTCATCCTTTACCGATTGGCCATACTTCTCCTGCCTGCACAACACCTAACAGCTCTTGTCGAACTCTTGCCCTCGCTTCTTTGGGACAGAGGAAGACACTGGGTGAGCAGACAGGTCTGATTCAATGTCTGTGTGAGGGAGGCTTGGGAATGCCGGACTTGAAGTGTCATCGAGACGCTGAGCCACTATATGCAAGATGACCAACCGTGGCACCCCTTGGTTACTGCCGCCTTCCCCGACCTTGTTCTCGACCCTTCCATCGAGAGCCATCACAGGCCACGGGGAGAATCTGCCTACATGAAAGAGTGCGGAGCCGCGCTAAAATGACTACCAAGGTCCAGCGACTTTGTGCCTTCTACTTGTAGGGAACTCCACAGGGATCTAGTGAAGGGGGCCGCCACCGACCTGCTACGTGCGCGTTTGGGTTGGCAGCAGAGTGAGTACCAGGTTCGAGTCATCTGAACAATTCGGAGTTCTTTCTGACCTGGCGATTGCACTTCCACTCAACAACATACAATGCAGTTCCGGGTTTTTTGAGTCGCCTGATTGTCCCCATTGTGGGACAACGGCCGTAGAAACGACTGATCACGCTTTCTTCGATTGCCGCGAACTCCGCCGGTACTGGTCGTATGTCAGCGAAGTGATGGCTCGCATCGATCCTGAGCATCCTCGCCCAATTACTGTATCCAATGTTGTGGACAACATGAGGCCGCCATTGGACTCGGAAAGACAAATGGTCTAGGTTACGATCCTGGCCGTGGCGAGAATGATGATTTGGACGTCGCGTCTGCAAGGTTGCCGGGAGGTGTTGTCTTTTTCTGATCAGGATCAGATCGCTTTCTTTAAACACCAACTACGGGTGAAGATCAGATCTGATAGAAGAAGGCTGCATCACGTGGCATTTGACAGAAGATGGATACATGTGGCAAGTCTATGTGTACGAAGCCGAACCAAATTTGAATACGTGTTCCTTGCCTAGGTGTGGAATGCGCAGTTCCGTAAAGTAAAATTAAACAAGTAGCCTCTCAGCTAGCTGAGTGTGTGTTTATCCCACTCCGATTAGGAAGCCTCCAAGATCCCCACCCCCTCCTACTTGCAATTTTTGTTTTCACCCCTTCCTCTAAATTTCACCCATCTTGGAGAGAAAGAAATACAAACTAACCCCGATCTCTTACCCACAAAATTTTCTTTTCTCCATTCACCCGCATCTAGAGGGCATCCCCACTTAGAGACTGACCCGCAGAAGCGAGGTTCCTTTTACAAACCTAGTGGAACGGGCAGTCTATCAACTAGACGGGGTTGGGAGGGTCCTACTAATCACCTTTTGTTTTTTCTTCCCCCCGCCCTCAACACAAATGAATTATTGTACCACTTTATTGTTATCTTTTTTTGTTTTTACACGGCAATAAAAAAATGTTTTAAAAATTGGGAGTTAAGTAGGACGTCCCCAAATATGAAAGGGTAAATGCGGTATTATGGTGAAAGAAGATACTAGTTGGGAGAAACTTTTGATTTTGTTTAGTTCTGGAGTGACAAGGATGACCAACGACCCCCACAATTCCCCCTTTTGAATTGGCCATGTACCTAAGTTTTTTGTTCATTGTTGATTTTCAATGTATTTTTAACATGAATAAAGGATTTAATATCTCAAAGTGTAGTATCTGTTCTTACTACATTCTGTACTTATTGTGATATAAAGTGGGGATCACTTTTCTGTATTAATTTATTGTAAAATGATCACCCACTTTACAACCAGTCAGTCTCAAAGCCATTCAAGTCATTCTCCAGATCATTCAAGTTGTTTTTGTAGGATTCCAGTTATTTTTTAAGCATTCAAGTCATTCTTAAGGTCATTCAATTCATCCTTAAGTTCATTAAAGTCATTCTAAGTCATTTACTTTTTATTTAAGTCATTTCAGCCCATTTTTCGGTCATTTTAGTTTATCTTTAAGAATTTCATATCAATCCTACATTCACACATTCATTCATTACACGAGATCACGTGACTAATGGCTATCAGCCTTATACAAGGTGGGCCAGAATAAGGGTCCTATCTTTAAATTTGAATAACTTCCACAAAATAAAAGTTAAACTCACCAAACTTTATGTGTGTGTAGACTGACCCTTCCGAGATTTTTTTGAAATAAACAAAACAAATTTTGGCCGAAAAACACTTCTTAAAACTTACATGAATTTATGAATTTTTAAAAATAGGACCTTTATTTTGGCCCACCCTATAAAAACTTCAAAAGCGGCACACAGTGTAGCTTGATGAATAATGCAATAATTTTTCTTTCTTTCTTTTTTTTTTTTTTTTTTTTTTGTTTATGGTTAATTCCAAGGCTCGGGGAGGGGTCGCTGTTTGAAGGAATAAAACAGAAAGCTGACTGAGGCAACTTTGTCTTTTGAACCTGTCCCCGCCTAATGTTTGCCGCCTGTTTTGGTTTTATGTTTATATTGTTTTTTTAATTTTTAACATAGAAATTAAGGTCATTGGGGTTGGATGTTTTTTTGCGGTCAAACTATTCAAATTCTGTTATGTGAATCAGAGGAAGATAACAGCAGGTTTTTTGTTCAGTTTGAAAACTTCTTTTCTCATGTTAAAAACAGAATCATTGAAAATCAGTCTCGCGGGACGGTTAAAATGTTTTCGCGGGCCGGATCCGGCCAGCGGATTGTAGGTTGCCTACCCTTGCCCTAAAAATACATTCAAAAACTGAGGATTCCCTAAAGCGCGTAGCTATTTAGCACATTGAGGGTGACGTAAAAATTGGCGACCACTTCCATTGTCTTCCCCGGATTATTTTTCACATATCATTTAAATTTAATTGCGACCACCGCTAATGCTTTTAATATTTAACGGGATCTGTTAAAGATTTTTTAATGAAATTATCATTAATGCAACGAATAAGATTTATTTGCAAAAATAAAAGAGTTGCAATATATCTCTAATTTTATCAAATTTCTAGCATGCTGCCCAGTGTTGCCCGGTTGTAAAATACGCTTAAATATGATAATATATAATTCATGCAGATTACGTATTTATTATTATACAGAAAATTCTCTTTTGTTTATTATATTGAACCTAATATGTGGTAGTTAGATCAAAACATGAATCCTGGTCAAAATCATAAGACCACTTAAGAAAGTAAGCGTTTGCGCATATTATCGAATTTTTAATCAAACAAATCGTTGAAACCATTGCCAAAAGGGGAAATATGATGAGAAAAAAATGAAATCTGCTTCATTCGAAATCTTAACCCTCATCTAATAATCTAATAATTATATATATATATATATATATATATATATATATATATATATATATATATAAGAACAAACCAAGTGATGTGTTCATCAATGTTTCGTCTTCATTGTAAGACTTCTTCTGGGTGAATGAAATTAAGAAAATAAAATACCAGTAAAATATTTGAAAATATATTTGTTGTAATGAAATGTATAACTGTTCTATTTCACAACGAAAAAAAAAAAGTCGTTAAAAATCCAAAAACATGTATCATTGTGAAAGAGAGTAAGATTTTTTTTTATAAAGTCATATAGCCGTTAATATATTTAAAAAGATATGATGTAATCAATATTCTTTTTGGAATAAATATGGCCATTATAATTCAAATGTAGATGTGTAACTGAAATGAAATGATTGTATTTTTGCTACGTAAGTTATTGACTGATTATATGTATTAATTATTATAAGAGGTGTTTTCTTTGGTGGGAGAGAGTTAACCTCAGTTTAAAATTAAATCATGTTCGTTTAATAGGTGTTTAAAATTCAATTATCGCGAATTCAAACACAATTAAACAACGTGGAGGTTTCTATAAATTATCGCCATTAATAAGTAAATTCCTATTAAAAAAACTTACATTAAACATTAAATTTCTTTTAAAAAAACATACATTAAACGTTAAATTTCTTTAAAGAAAACATACATTAAACATTAAATTTCTTTAAAAAACATACATTAAATATTAAATTTCTTTAAAAAAAATATACATTAAACATTAAATTTCTTTAAAAAACATACATTAAACATTAAATTTCTTAAAAAAAACATACATTAAACATTAAATTTCTTTAAAAAACATACATTAAACATTAAATTTCTTTTAAAAAAACATACATTAAACATTAAATTTCTTTAAAAAAAATATACATTAAACATTAAATTTCTTTAAAAAAAATATACATTAAACATTAAATTTCTTTAAAAAAAATATACATTAAACATTAAATTTCTTTAAAAAAAATATACATTAAACATTAAATTTCTTTAAAAAAAACATACATTAAACATTAAATTTCTTTAAAAAAAAACATACATTAAACATTAAATTTCTTTAAAAAAAATATACATTAAACATTAAATTTCTTTAAAAAAACATACATTAAACATTAAATTTCTTAAAAAAAATATACATTAAACATTAAATTTCTTTAAAAAAACATACATTAAACATTAAATTTCTTTAAAAAAACATACATTAAACATTAAATTTCTTTAAAAAAAAACATACATTAAACATTAAATTTCTTTAAAAAAAATATACATTAAACATTAAATTTCTTTAAAAAAACATACATTAAACATTAAATTTCTTTAAAAAAAATATACATTAAACATTAAATTTCTTTAAAAAAACATACATTAAACATTAAATTTCTTAAAAAAACATACATTAAACATTAAATTTCTTTAAAAAAAATATACATTAAACATTAAATTTCTTTAAAAAAACATACATTAAACATTAAATTTCTTAAAAAAACATACATTAAACATTAAATTTCTTTTAAAAAAACATACATTAAACATTAAATTTCTTAAAAAAAAATGAAATGCAAAACAAAAAAGAAACTGAAACATGTGCATGCGAGTATTATGTTTTTTTTTTTTTTTAACAGTTCACTTCTTGGAAGTAAAAAAAAATACTCGAGCTGAGATCGAAACCAAAACCTAAAAGCTAGTGAGTGCAATAGCCATTAGGCCAGCTTGACACGCCCTTTAAAAAGTGTTTGCAAACCTACTTATTCTTAACATAAGTAACCTGTCATGTGAACGATTCACGCATTCGTAAAACAGTTGACAAACAGATAAAAATCCGATGAACCGTCACGTACAATTTTAAAAATTTTGATCCCTTAGCAGCCCTTTTACTGGATGAAACCCGATTAAAAAGTTTTCCACATGTCTGAATACCCTATATAACAAATTTCAAATCTGTACATAAAAAATTCGTTGAGTATTTAGGTTTAGAAGTGTCCTCTGCCACGCACACGCTCTCATTTTTATAAATATATAGATGAAGCCGAAAAAATAAATCATGGCAGACGACAAATAACGACAACATAAAATGATCAAACCGAGGATTGTTGACTAATTTTTAACACTAGCTCTAAACTATGTACTAATCGACTGTTTGTCGACGACTGAATACCTTTCAATAACTAACTCATCATCATCATCAGTGGTCCTGTTGTTTCAACAGCGTTGACAACCACGACCCTCCAAATTTTAGAGCCATGGTAATCGGAGGTAGACAAATAAAGACGGTAGTTTCCGATTGCTTTTTGTCCTGATTCGGGGGTGCATCTCTCACAGTGGATTAAACGCACCCCCAGATACCAACCTGGAAATTTCTACAACTCGGCACGGTACATACAGCAGTCAGCCTCCCCAAATTCTCACCCATCTAGTACTGGCTGGACACATCGTTGCTTAACTTGGATGATCTGGCGAGACTAACTAACTTAATAAAAACTGCTCAAAATTACTTAGAAACAATTCCCATGGGAGAAAAATTTTGAAAAGTTTTTTTTTTTTTTTTTTTTTTTTTTTTTATCATTATTATTATTATTATTATTATTATTATTATTGTTATTATTATTATTATTATTATTATTATTATTATTATTATTGTTTACTTTCAATCAAACTAAATCTTTTTTCCAGAAAGAAAAAAGAGATTTAAGCGATTTTTGACGACGACTTGAGTTTTGACGATAGGCTAAATTTATCTGGAGGAAAAAAACTAAATCCAGTATTAAAAATAATTTTGCTCGTGTGTTTTAAGGGAGTGGAGTTTGATCAACACTGCTGGGGAGCCATGATTTAATATACTGTTTTGATTTTAAATCCCCGAAACAGTGTTTCGTGGTAAACAGCTGATGCTCCCTTTAAGAGCTACTATTTTTTTTTTTTTTTTTTTTTTAATTTTTTTTTTTATTACATTTTCACCCCAAACAAGGCAAATTGCCACTTTGGTGTAGGGGGCTACTATCAGGGGCAACAACTACTGGGGTACTATGTAGGGATTTGGGCAGCAAGGTGTCGGTTCACATTACACTTGAACTTCTGCACGTCAGTACTGTCGGGGAAGCAGGGACCTGGAATGGAATTCCAGAGTCTAGCGGTTCTGGGGAAGAAACCATTGGAGTAAAAAGATCTTTTACATCTAGGGATCTCTACAGTGTGGGGGGGGGATTTAGCAGCCTGTCGGGTTTGTCGAGAGTGCACACGTCGTGGGGGCACAAGTGATTGCAGTTCGTCAGAGCATTCACCACTAAAATACTTGTAGAAAAGGCAGAGGGATGCAACATTTCGTCGATGGGACAGAGGCTGAAGCTTAGATGCCAGTTCAGGGCCTATCAGGTTTGCGACTCTCTTTTGAACCTTGTCAAGGAGCGAGAGACTAGTAGCAGATGCACCAGCCCAGATGTGGCAGCAATACTCCATACATGGGCGAATGGTCGCCTTATAGAGGTACAGGATACTTTCGGGTGTTAGTAGTTTTCTAGCACGGTAAAGAGAGCCCACCTTTCTTGCAGCGGCCCTGGCAATGCCTTCAATGTAATTGTTCCAACTCATGTTTCCTGTGAACGTTAGGCCAAGGAGTTTGAAAGATGGACTCTCAGATAAAGAGTCGTTGGCCATTGCTATGGGTGATAGAGAGGGTTTCTTGTAATTATTGAATGAAACTAGTTTAGTCTTGGCAGCATTGAACGCGACCAACCACTTTTGTCCCCATTCCACTACAGATTGGAGGTCTTCCTCTAGTGTTTCTGCCATTTCTTTAGAAATGTGTTCATTCGTCTTCCTGTCGTGCCTGCCATAGAGTGTAGTGTCATCAGCATATATACCCATCTCAGACGCAA
Source organism: Euprymna scolopes (assembly GCF_053919585.1). Classification (NCBI taxonomy): domain Eukaryota; kingdom Metazoa; phylum Mollusca; class Cephalopoda; order Sepiida; family Sepiolidae; genus Euprymna; species Euprymna scolopes. Next base: position 79,409,970 of record NC_136519.1, read on the forward strand.
TATTGTCGGGGAGGTCATTTATGAATATCAGGAACAATAGAGGTCCAAGGATAGAACCCTGGGGCACCCCCACATTTATATCATATTGTTTGGATGTACGACCGTCGAGGACAACCTGGATTTTTCTCTTATCTAAGAAGGATTTAATTATGTTAAGTATTCTACCAGTGATACCGTATGATCTGATTTTACTGAGGAGACCCTCATGCCATACCCTGTCAAAAGCCTTAGATATATCTAGAGCTACCGCTCTGCCCTCCCCCGCGTTGTCCAGTGAATGGTATATACGTTCAGAGATCACAGTTAGAATGTCTGCTGTGGAACGGGCTTGTCTAAATCCATATTGTTTGTCAGTCAGTAGTTTAGCATCTGTAAGATGATGGACTAGAGCATGGTTAATTATGGTCTCAAATATTTTGGCAAAAAGTGGGAGGAGGCTAATGGGGCGATAATTTGATGGGTCTGTCCTTTCGCCAGAATTCTTGAATACTGGTACAACAGAAGCAGTTTTCCAACAGACCGGAAAGCAAGCTTCATTAAGGCATTTGTTGTAGAGTTTGGAGAGAACTGAAGCTACTTCGGCTGAGCACTTTTTTAATAGCACAGCTGGGATAAGATTGGGTCCACATGCTTTTGAGGTATCAAGGTTTTTTATGATAGCATGCACCTGAGCAGGGGTGGTTTTCAGATCGTCTAGTGTGGCGTCTGTCCGCATAGGAAAGTCAGGTAGGGGGTGGTTGGAAGGGTCCAGTGTGGAGTTTGAGGCAAACCGACTGGCAAGCATATTAGCCTTGTCGGTTGCCGAGGAGACAACCTCGTGATTGTTGGTTAGTGGGGGAATTGTTGATTGCCCATTATTTACTACACTGTTGTAGATTTTCCAGAAGTCTCGAGTTCCTAGTTTTTGTGCTTCGATGCGCGTTTTAGTGGTTTCCGTAAATTCTCTCTCTGTGGTCAAAAACAGATCTAGAAGTGATGCGTGTTGTTCTTCCTGGTCAGGGAAACGGGTTGGAAACGTAACAATTTGTGATAGGGAGTGAGATATAGCGAAGCTATGGGTTGTGCTGCCCGCTGCATCTGTGTGAGTAGAGAATCCAAGCCAGTTTTTGTGGTGGACATTAAAGTCACCAAACACATGTATTTGTGCGCTAGTGTCGAGGGTCAGTGCCGTGTCTATGCTGTCAGATACTTTGTTTATTATGGAGCAGTCCTGAGTCGAGGGAGAGCGGTAGAGAAAATAATAGTAGCTAATATTGTGTTGCATGTTTAGTCTAAAGCACATAAAGGCTTGATCATCTGTTTCTAGGTTTGTTTCTCTAGTCAAGGGAAGGGTATTACGAATGTAAACTCCAAGTCCGTGCATATGTCTGTCAGAGTCCTTACGGCAGAGTGGGAGATATCCAGGCATGTTAAAGTGGTTAGAGGGAATGGAGGAGTATAGGTTAGTCTCACTTAGTGCTAAGATATCCGGGGTATTTGTTAAGAGAAATGCTTCAACATCAGCTAAGTTAGTTCTAAGCCCACGGATATTTTTGAATGAGAGCCTCAAGGGAGGAGGCAAGTTGAATTTGTTTGTCCCTAATCCTGGTTTAAGCTTATTTTTAGATTGTACTGTCGTCATATTTTTTTTTTAAGAGTTTCGGTAAGGGGGAGCTAAACAAGAGGTTATGCGGAGCTTCAGACATGCATCACAAGTAGACCATCAGCTGACCTTTCTCCAATTAGGATTGTGGCCTCAGGAAAGCCCACCGGGGATGAGTGCAGGGTCCCTTTCCATGCGCGTCATGGCACTACAAACAACCCGATATTATTCAACTGTTGATGGAGCAGCCGCTCTAAGCGCTACCAAAGAGTTAGGGCTCCTGTACTACCAGTCGGGAACAGCAGCCAGGAACTGTCAATCCGGTACCCTCAACCCTTTAGAAGAAGGTCAACCCAATCTAATCGCTCAGTCATATCTTATACTCCAGCACTCCCAAATGTTAAGTTTTAGGGGTAGGGCGTGCTGGGAATGGGGAAGAACGGCGTTCATTGCCCTAGCCAGGAAACAAGATCTACCGCTGGGTGTTTCTGTCGAATCACTGAGATAGTGTCTCTGCGCTTGACTAATAGGCAAAGAAGGAGTATGGAGGCAAAGTTATTCATGAAAGTAAAACTATTCAGCAATACGGGATATATATATATATATATATATATATATATATATATATATATATATATATATATATATATATATAGTAATTTATAAAATATATATATGGCGATTAAGCTACACTGAATATTCGGCGTTTCATCCACTATAGGATTCGTCAGGCTTAGATATATATATTGGGGAAAAAAGAATTTCAGTAGAGTGCTCTGTAAAGGAAACAATTTTCAAAACAAGGCCGTAATATTTATATTTTTATTTTCAGAAGTTTAGATAAGATAAGCCATCGGTACCGTCGGTTTGAAACCTGATAATAGGGAACTGTTTTAGGTCACAGTATCAAGCTCTCATCAGCCGATCTATCTCATGTCATGAGATTGGCCGATTAGAGCTCGATATTGGTACCTAAAACGGTTCCCTATTATCAGGTTTGAAGCCGGCGGTATCGATGGCTTACTTTATCTAAAGGTCTTAAAATAGAAATAGAAATATTACGCTCTTTATATATATAAATATATATATATATATATATATATATATATATATATATATATATATAATTGCGAAAAGAATTAGTATGAATATAGTATGAATATGAAAGCGGTGTTCTTTTGAAGTTGCCAAAAAAAAAAAAAAAAGGTAAATACGTCCGATGTGTGACGAATGAATTCAGTTTTAATATCTGCGTGATCTTTTCGACTTTGATCTAATCTTCAGAGGATATTACACTGATCAGAATCCAAGTAAAAGACAAATAAAAAAAAATGCACGCTCAACTGCGTCAGATTTGAGCGGAGACCGAACGACTCTTTTATTTTCTACGTCGACGACGATCAGAGTCGTCTTTTTAATTTTTTTTTTTTTTTGTACGCGTCTTCGCTTCTCTTCAAGAGGCTTCGTCAAGAGCTCTCTAAGTCACACACACACACACACACACACACACACACACACACACACACACACACACACACACACACACACACACACACACACACACACACACAAATACCCTGTTCTGTTATACGGTGTATTTATTTGCTTCCCCACTGAGCAAATTAGGCACAAGGCCGTTTTTTAATGTGGAGAGGTTGGGGAAATGGGGATCAGCTCCCCGGGGAGTAGGGGAGCTGGATAGTGACAATTGGTATGAAGGGTTTCCCCTACATTGACCAATAACTGATTGCCACAAGGGCAACGATCCTATATGTGGGGTTTCCGCCACATATGGTCTTTGATTGCAGTATCTGTTATAGAGGGCTGAACGGGGAAAGATAAAATATCGAGGTCTTATGTGGTAGATATTGGCAGGCAACCTCGGGAAGAAAAAATATATGACGGGTTGCACACATGCAAATGGATTCAGTATGGAGAATTCGGAATTTTCCAGCATTGTCTAATGTAATGCATAACTTGACTCAGAAATATTTGAGAGGATATCGATCAAAAGTTGAAGCAATAGAGAAAGGAAATATCAAACATTCCAACAGGAAAACAAATAATATTTATATAAATAAAATTGTCACAAAGAGAAAGCAAGTCAATCTGTCGGAGAGAGTGAGGCTTGTCACTATTTCTTCACCACCCGACAACTGCCTAACCATGCACCAGCTCACATGCCTTTCAAAAACGTCAAAACACAAGCTGATTTGTTGTAGTGAAATAAAAGTAATATACTTTTTTTTTGTAGATCAACTGTGTTGTGGTTTTTACTTCACTGTCAGTGTGTGTTAAGATTTATATCGACGGACAAACGCATTTTGAACAAACGGTCACAGCAAATACATAAAGAAAATTGGAATGTTAGGAAGATCTCTACTATTATTATCAAGAATTTCAAAATTACCCAGCAAATATACCCGGTGAACCAAGTGCCAGTGAGATACAAACATATGCACTAAAAGGGACGGCTAGGACCTTAAAAAGATCTCTCGGTTAGAATGTATGAGATAGCAGTGGAATGTCTGACATCCAGTAGGGCGCCTCATCTCAAGCAAAACAAAAAGTGTTGAACTGTCTGGATTTGCATTTTGAGGGTGTTGGCAATGGTCCTAACTTGTCATATCTTGGTTCGGGTAGAGAGCATGAGTTGTACAGTACAGCGGCACATCTCTGATGTCGCTCGTTGAACATTGTGCCACTTTCAAACATGATAGAAGGCTCCTATCGTTATTGGGATTTGTACACAACTGGACAACTAGTAGATAGTCTGCAACAACAACAACAACAACAACAACAAAACAATCAGTTTTCATCAAACGGAAATGGAATCATGTCATATTTCCTAGTGCGACAATTTCATTGTTCCAACCTGTATTCAATTGAAAACTATTGAATTTTTTAATTTATTTTGTTCGTGTTGTCTCATATGCAACTGCGTTTTTCTACCAAACTGCATTGCCATCGCCTTCAAACATAATTTTTTACAATGTTCATATTCAGTAAGTGCCGGATATATGTTATTTTTAATTGTATACATTTATATATATATATATATATATATATATATATATATATATATATATATATATATATACTAGCAGTCCAGCCCGGCTTTTTTCAGGTCCTATGTACTGTTCATAACTTGCCCAACGTGTGAATACACTTTATGTAAGATTTCAAATGTTTAGATCAAAAATTGTCTGAGTAATTTCGTAGAAACCAAGGAGGTCAATTTTTTAAATTTGCCCCCAATTGTGACCACTTAACATTTATTATTATAGTCTCAAATCAACATACAAAGTTTTACCCATGTCCAAGTTACCTACATCTAAAATTTCAAGTATTTAAACCCAAAATTGGCGGAGAAATTTGGTAGAATCTGCAAAGGTCAACTCTTTCAACTTTGACCTCTTGGCAGCCAAATTTTCGCTCAAAAACTGATTTAAAAAGCGTGCTACATGTCTGAATACCCTTTATGTAAAATTTCAAATGTTTAGATACAAAATTAGCTTAATAGTTTGCTAGAGACCGCAAAGGTCAACTCTTTTAAACTTTGGCCAATTCGAAGCCAAATTGTCAGCAAAAAAAAAAAAAAAAAAAAAAAAAAAAAACATTAAAAAGCTTGCCCTATGTCTGAATACACTTTATGTAAAATTTCAAATGTTTAGACCAAAAATTGGCTGAGTAATTTGGTAGAAACCGCAGAGGTCAATTTTTTTTTTAAACTTCGACCCCGATTATGACCCCTTAATATTTATTGTTTTGGGCTAAAATCAAATTATAAAGTTAGATCCATGTCCAAGTAACCTATATCTAGAATTTCAAGTGTTTAGACCCAAAATTGGCGGAGGAGTTTGGTAGAGTTCTCAAAGGTCAAATCGTTGAACTTTGACCCATTAACAGCCAAATTTCTGGCCGAAACCTGATTCGTACATATTAGTAGGCCATGAATGAACTAGTCAGATTAAAGTTGTATTTATTAGAAAAAAGGAACAAGTAAGTGGGGGATAAGAGGAAGAATAATATATAAATGAATGAATAAGTAAAGAAAGAAAGTTAGTAGGGTAGAGGGTAGGATGTGCTAGAGAAGATGGGTGTTAAAAACGGAAATAGAAACGGTATATTGCGTGTATTACAAAGGGAAGACGTGTAAGTCTTACACGTTACCAAGTCTGTGATCTTTGTTGAAAACAGGCAGAAAGATAGTCACGTGACTGGAGTGACACTGTTGACAGCAAAGCACAAAATATTCAATCTCATGCATATATATATATACATATATATATATATATATACATATATATATATATATATATATATATATATATATATATATATATATATATATATATATATATATTGTCATCCCCTGCTTTTTTTTTTTTTTTTTTTACGGTCACTAGTTTTTCAAGACAAGCGCCTTTTTTTTTTTAAATTTTATATAACAAACAACACGAAAAGAAAAAAGGTTTCAGTATTTGTGATTCTACAAAAGCGGTTGATTACGAATGAATTTCAGTAAAACTTGTTCAACCTGTTGGGACATATTTTTTTTTTTTTTTACAGAAGTGTCCACACACACAGACACACAGACATATATATATATATATATATATATATATATATATATATATATATATATATATATATATACACACACACACATAGCCATCCACATACAGTACTGTTTCGCTGTTGCTCATCAGTGCGGTTAGACAGGAAACTACCTCAAGCCAGGATAGATACCCAACCGTCTGTACGGCAGTCAAGGCTCTTGGCGGCTGCTGAACGAGTAGTGAATTTAACGATGTTTTGATATCGTATATATATATATATATATATATATATATATATATATATATATATATAATTATTTTTTTACTATAATAATTAAATACCTACAGACACTAGTGTTTCATCCTTTCGGGATTCTTCAGTGCAGGGTGTCACGATTACTACCAGTCGAATATATATATATATATATATATATATATATATATATATATATATATATATATATATATATATATATATATATATATATATATATATACTCGGGTTTTTTTATTCAAAAGTAATGGACTAATGAATTCAACGCGGTTGTTAGATAGTGCTCAATAAAAAGAACTGATAATACTTGTTTATTGTTATATAAACATGGTCACATCCTGCTGCTACAAATAGCCACTTGTTTTAATCAAACAACAGATATCATCAGGCAGCGACTTGACTATTCAAAAGTTCAATGAATAATCTTATTTATTGAACTTTTGAATAGTCAAGTCGCTGCCTGATGATATCTGTTGTTTGATTGAAACAAGTGGCTATTTGTAGCAGCAGGATGTGACCATGTTTATATAACAATAAACAAGTATATATATATATATATATATATATATATATATATATATATATATATATACACTAGCAGTTCAGCCCGGCTTTGTTCGGGCCCTGTTTACTATTCATAACTTGCCCTATGTGTGAATACCCTTTATGTAAAATTTCAAATGTTTAGATCAAAAATTGCCTGAGTAATTTGGTAGAAAACAGAGAAGTAAACTTTTTTTTTTTAAACTTTTTTAATTTTGACCAACGTAGACGTACATGCTTTTTAGGCATTAAGAAAATATAAAGTTCAAAGGTAAATGCTCGTAATGAACTTAATGATAGCAGGTGAAGCATGCATGGTCCCACGTGAATGCACAGTGAACGAGGCATACAAAAAATGACTAAGTTCAGCATTGCACCCCCCCCCCCCCAATTTAGCACTAAATGTCTCCAGGGGACGTCAAATCCTGGTGAAAATGAACGGTGCAGTTTTAGGCTTAAGCATATGTAAATTTGAGTTCTGCACCATGCAAAAAAAAGAAGAAAAAAAAGAAGAAAACAAAGAAGAAAAAAAAAGAAGAAGAAAAAAGAAGAAAAAAAAAAGAAGAAAAAAAAGAAGAAAAAAAAAGAAGAAAAAAAAGAAGAAAAAAAAGAAGAAAAAAGAAGAAAAAAAAGAAGAAGAAAAAGAAGAAAAAAAGAGGAAAAAAAAAGAAATGACCAAGTTCATCATTTACCTTAACTAAGACTATGACAACAGCATATTCTTTTTCATTGGTTTGTCTCGCGAGTGTGTAACTGTTGATATCTTATATGCTTTTATATAGAGTGATGTGGCTCTTGGTTGACTAACCGTGTCTAACTGTGTCGGATACACCCTCGAGAGTCAAAACAATGAGAAGAATATGCTGTCAATCTTGGCTCTACAGACTCGAGATTTGACATAAGGGTTATTGAGATTTGGGGAAATCTTTTTAATCGGTTTTCGGTCAGAAATTTGGCTGTTAAGGGGGTCAAAAGATTAACGACTTGACCTTTGAGAACTCTACCAAACCTCTCCGCCAGTTTTAGGTCTAAACACTTAAAATTTAAGATGTAGGTTACTTGGATATTGATCAAACTTTTTAATTTGATTTTAGCCCAAAACAATAAAAATAAAGAGTTCAAATTGAGGTCAAATTTTAAAAAAATTGACCTCTGCGGTCTCTACCAAATTACTCAGCCAATTTTTGGTCTAAGCATTTGAAATTTTACATAAAGTGCATTCAGACAGAGGGCAAGAGTTTGAATCGTTTTTGTTTTTGTTTTTTTGTTTTTTTTTGCTGAAAATTTGGCTTCCAAGGGGTCAAAGTTAAAAGATTTGACCTTTGCTGTCTCTAGCAAATTACTCAGCCAATTTTGGGTCTAAACACTTGAAATTTTACATAAAGAATATTCAGACATGCAGCAATCTATATATCTATAAAGTGAAAGTGTCTGTTTGTCTGTGTGTGTGTCTGTGTGTATGTCTGTGTACATTTCCCTACGAAATAACTTTGTCAATTTTAAGTCTACAGACTCGAAATTTGATAATAAGGGTACTGAGATTTTGGAAAATCTTTGGAGTCCGTTTGTGGCCAGAAATTTGGTTGTTAAGACGGCAAAGTTCAACGATTTGACCTTTGAGAACTCTACCAAACTCCTCCGCCAATTTTAGGTCTAAACACTTGAAATTTTAGATATAGGTTCCTTGGACGTGGATCTAACTTAATAACTTGATTTTAGCCTAATAAATGTAAAGGGGTCATAATAGGGGTCAAATTTTTTAAAAAAATTGACCTCTGCGGTCTCTACCAAATTACTCAGACAATTTCTGGACAAACATTTGAAATTTTACATAAAGGATATTCAGAGATAGGGCAAGCTTTTTAATCAGTTTGGGTCGAAATTTTTAGTTACCAATATATAAATGTATGAATGTATGTATTTTTGAATATCTGCCTAAAACTTTCGACAGAGGCGACGGATTTTCACAATATTAGTATCGTTTTGAAGCTCGACCCTTCAGACGACAAATACCGAAAAACTGGCTAAAAACATTAATTTCTTACCCCTCAACTGGGCACTTTTCAACAGGGAGGGTTCGCTTTTTTCGCCGATATTTTCGTAAGCCCCCCCCCCGCTTTTCGATTGCCTAGTCTTATTTAAACCCTCCGTCACTTCCGGTTTGGCGGTGGCCGTAACAGCTAAGACGTCACGTTTTTTCCCCGTTTTTTTTTTCCGCCTTCGCGGTACGGGTTCGAGCTTGTTTTCTTACTACCACTTTTTTTTTTGTTTGCTCAACACACACCTCCAATCACTCGGGCAACGCCAGGTTAAAATACTAGTATATATATAAAAGTGTGTGTGTGTGTGTATGTATGTGTGTGTGTGTGTGTGTGTGTGTGTGTGTGTGTGTGTGTGTGTGCATTTCCCTGCACAATATCTCTGTCAATTTTCAGTCTACAGACTCGAAATTTGATATACAGGGTACTTAGATTTGGGAAAATCTTTGGAATCCGTTTTCGGCCAGAAATTTGGCTGCTAAGGGGTCAAAGTTCAACGATTTGACCTTCGAAAACTCTACCAAACTCCTCGGACAATTTTGGGTGTAAACAATTGAAATTTTAGATATAAGTTACTTGGACATGGATCTAACTTTATAATTTGATTTTAGCCAAAAACAATTTTTAAGGGGTCATAATTGGGGTCAAAGTAAAAAAAATTGACCACTTGCTTTTTTTGTTTGTTTGTTTGTTTGTTTTGCTTAACATACACTTCTAAACACCCGGGCAACGCTGGGCTGAAATGCTAATACATATATATAAAAGTAAAATGTCAGTGTGTGTGTGTGTGTGTGTGTGTGTGTGTGTGTGTGTGTGTGTGTGCATTTCCCTACCAAATAAACGTTTAATGGTGGGGTGTATGACTTAGGATGTTTTATTTTTATAATTTCTTCAAAGGTTTAGAAATAAAATAGAATACGGGAGAATTAGGCTTATATGTGGCCCAATTGGTGCCTACATTACTTTCACCTTATATGATAATTTGTTGTTGGCAACGCGTGTCCGCGTGTATAAGTTTGTTTCTTCTCTGGTCAGGTGTCATGGCCGCCGAAAAAGTTTTTATGTTCTCAGGTTGTAGACTGAAAAAAGAATATCGATCATGCGTATACCATGCTTACCATGCTTACCATGCATAGGCATTGCATGCCAGACATGTAACAGATATTCCAATAAATATGACATATTCCAATATAATGTTTAATACGGTTTATTGTTTCTATAAATATTATCGCACAGCAAGTAGATTTAAACTTGTTAGTAAATAATCTTCTCTTCTATTCTATTCTTCTATATAAATAAAATGAACTCATTTTTTCTCGTCTGATTTTGACCTTAATAGGATTAAAAATCAAGATATTTCATGCAAATATAATATGCACAAACGGCAGAACAATATCTGAGGTGTGTTATAGGCTTATTATTTCTCAAATTCCTCGATAATCTTAGATTTCTATACTTTTTCTGCTGAGAAGTCACGGCCAAAATCGGTTAAGATCAATGGAAGTGGTAAAATATTTTCTCTCTTATAAATTCCTCCTCCCCCTGCCACCACTTAACACCGTTTGGGGATCGTTCACAAGGAACAGTTGAGAAGAGAACACCGGTTTGGCTTCGTAGTTCTTTCATGTGAAGTTATTTAAAATCACTAAACTAAGCTGCAGTGCTCTGTGGCGTAGTGGTTAGCGTGCTGGACAATTCACATTATATTTTCACGTTCGCGCCGACCTACCGTAGTCGTTTTTTTTTTGTTTTTTGTTTTTTTCCTAAACAACTGGAATGGACTTTTCTTGGTGGCCAAACTGTTAACGTTGCAGATGTTTGGGTTTTTTTTTTTTTTCACACTTTATTTTCCTACTTTTACTCATGACTCCGGGTTTGATCCTTCCTACTTACCTACCATAACATTTTTTAAAACTCCCCCCCCCGTCCCGGAAACAAACACTCGGGCAACGCCGGGTACCCCCGCTAGTATGTTAGATAAAAGTAGTAGTAGGTTGCACTAGGCCTTCGGTTCAAGAAAGTTTTTATCCGCCATTTTGCCTGGCCTTAGGTTGCTAAATTATTATCCAAGGGATCTCAAATTCACTACTTGTAGATAATACTTCGTCGCAGTACAGTCTATGTAGTAAATGTAGGTTACCGTCTAGTTTTCTTTGTCGGAGTTGCCAGAATTCATTGAGTCGGAACATTCGATGATGTCTTGTAGAATTTTTTTTTTGTTGTTGTTGTTGTTGTTGTAGGTTGTGGTGACAGTTTTTCCGTTGGGAACAATATGGGTTCCTGTGTATCACTGTATCGTCGTCGTCGCTGAATATTTCGATTATGTCACTGTCTGTTTTTGTAATTGGTGACTTTGTGGGAGTCATGCAGTTAGCCAGTTCGTTGTTGCTGTCTGTGTTCATTGCGCAGTGGACCATTTCGCTACCGTGCGTTTTGCAGTATTGTGCTGGGAATCTTGTTTACATTTTTCCTCGACGTTGCTGAATTCGTTAAATAAATTTCTTTGTGCGCGTTCCTTTCTTCTTTTCTTTGGAGAATCGTGGTCCGATGTTGAAAAAATTATATCTTTTGATTGTGTAGTTGTTTCAGTTTCGATGACTGTGTACCTGTTCTGGTTGTATCTCTCGATATGCGCTCTTCATATGGTCAGCCACATCAGAGGGTTTAGTTCTATAACCCCCCCTCCCCATGTTTTCAGTTGGTCCATTTTTCTTTTTGTTGTATATGAATATATGTATAGGAGAAAATACGGTTTTCCATTGTCTTCTTCTCGGCTGCTACGTGTCTCCACGGATCGTCTGAACTCCAATCTCTGCCCCCCCCTCGCCAATCTTTCACGAAAAACACCCGTCTAGCTGAATTCACTGTGAAAAATTTTCCCCACTCTTTATCTGTGCCTAAATCAAAACGTAGATTCCATGAACAAAGCTTCTTTCTTAGAACTGCACGCCTGTGGAACTCTGTTCCGTCTGCCTGCTTCCCACCTGACTACAACCTGGATATCTTCAAGTCCAACGTTAACAAATTCCTAATGAACCGCCCCCTTAAGTAAACACTTCATTAAATCTCCACACTAACGTACTGTACTTGCAATAACCCTTATACATGAGTGGCTTCCGGGCCTTGATAAGTGGTGACCACCGTGTAAAAAAAAATCGTCGTTGGACGTGCTGATACACGGTATTCTTTTTAGTATGCGTTCTTATTGGTGCTTCACATTCACGTACGTGTCCGTACCTTCAAGAATACATTTAGCCTCTTCGATATTTTATGGCGTGAACCACATTTCCTCGGTAAAGATTAAACTTTTATCCACGCAACTACCGAACGTGAAGTTATCGGAAGCTTGACAGCGCATTCGTCCGCTATTCATTCGGCCGTTCTTGATACTGCGTAGGATGTAACTTTTTCCGGAGTTGCTGGGGCCAGTTATGTGGAATCCATTAATCTAACCCTAACCCTAACCCTAACCCATTAATCTTGGCGTATCTTGTGGCACACTTCGAACAGTTCCTTTCCGAATTTTTCTGGGTCGAAGGAGTGGTGGGTGTACCACTCCTCGTAGATATCTAATGACTTTTGTACTGACTAGTAGCGGTTGCTGTCGTCAGTGAATAGGTTCTTTTTTTTGTGTCTAATCTGTTCCCGTGTGTGGATTTGTACGTCAGATGCTGCTGCCTGTATGATGTTCTGCAGGTTCAGTGTGTGTTTTATGTATGTTGTCCTATGTTTTTTTTTTGTGTGTAATTCTCCGGTGCTTGTTTGCGGCAGTATAGCATGATGTCTCCGACATCGGTCCAGTTATATTTCTTCATCATTTTTATGATGAAGTCGTATTTTTTACCCCATAGAGTATCTGTTTTGGACCCGAGTTCTGTGTCTTCATCACTTTGATGTTCGGCAATCGCTTTAGGTGTCAGCCTTCTTAGGAAATCTTTTTCTCTCTCTGTTGTTATGTTATGTGAACTTATGACGTGTGGTTCCGCTTCGAAGTATAGACTTTCAGGCATGTTATATTATATGGTCTTCTTTTTAAATAAGGGGTATTGAGATTTGGGAAAATCTTTTTAATTGGTTGTCGGCCAGAAATGTGGCTGTTAAGGGGTCAAAGTTCAACGATTTGACCTTTGAGAACTCTACCAAACTCTTCCGCCAATTTTAGGTCTAAACACTTGACATTTTAGATATAGGTAACTTGGACGTGGATTTAACTTTATAATTCGATTTGAGCCACAAACAATAAATGTTAAGGGATCAAAATTTGGGTCGAAGTTAAAAAAAATTTGACGTCTGTGGTCTGTATCAACTTTTCTCCATGGTAGTTAAGGAAGCCTATTATATAGAAAGGTATTAACGTACATATTCACACTTTTTGATGTGTATATATATATATATATATATATATATATATATATGTATATATATATATATATATATATATATATATATATATATATATATATATATATATATATGCACATAAATTTATGAACAGTACATAGAACCCAAATAAATCTGGATGGAATCGTTAGCAATGTATAAAGTTAATTTTAAGTTTTACATTATAGGTAAAAATATAGCACAGTCCGTATTCTGCATAAGTACAAAAACAGATCTAATCCAATGCAGCAAATAAGGATGGCATAGAAATTAGAATAGGGAGTTCCTTGCTTTTGAGCAAAACATGACATTTCCCAAACAGACAGTTCCTACCAGTGCTCGTTTCTGTCAAGAAGTGACACTACCCACCTGAAAATAACTGTCAGTCACTGTCATAACCGCCAGTGAATAACAGTGCCCACCACCGGATGACAGTGCCATACAATGGATGACAGTGCACGAATATTGAAGACAGGCCATTTCATTTCAAAGCAGTCAAATAGAACTCGACACTGGTCATGATCGATAATGACCGACAATGACCAAATGCAAAGAACCGTCTAAAACGGCAAATGACCACCAATGCTTGCCATTAAAGACATGCAATTTAATTTCGGAGCAGTCCAATAGAGACTGATAATGGTCAGAGCCAACAGTGAACGCTAGGAACCAACAATGAAAGTTTGAAAAGCAGTCAGTATTCACCAGTAACCATCAGTGATTATTATCAGTGCATGCCATAGGCATCCTCTGACAGCCAGTACATGCCAGTGGAACAATGCCTGACAGTTGAAGGCAGCCGATTTCAGTTCGGTTCAGTCCAATGGCTGCTAGTCAATGCCAGTTGCAAAGGCAACCAGTGCCCACCAGTACTCGCCATTATCTGTAAGTAACTGGCCCAAACCAACACTAACCACCAGTAATCCCAAGTGCTGATTATGATACTAGTGGCTTTTGTTAACCACTGCCAGACAATACCCAACAATGAAAGCCAGATGATTTCATTTTACCCGTGGCTGCCAGTGCTATTTTCCAGTCAGGAGATTCTTTACTGAATAGGTTCTGGCTTTATGTCATACTTCCACCAGGCAACGCCAGTACACGGGGCTTGCTAGTGTATATTAAAAGTAAGTTCAAATTACTAGTGCAGAAAGACATCATAATATCTTTACTTGATGAAATTACCTTGATTAAGAGAGTGGTAATATGGTTGGGTTAGACAACAATATTACAGTGAACCTGACAAGTGCATTTGCTTTTATGCTTAGAAGCGTATTCTCACAATATGTTGTGCATGTTATGCCAACTAAATGCCTTCTAGCTAAGAATCAAGCGTTTAATAATTGGCTTAGAGGAGACAGGGTTTAGGGCAGGGGGTGTGCTACAGGCAGCCCGTGAGCCAAAACCCAACCTGCCAGATCAGTTAATGGGTCTCTCAGTGTATGAACATATCTCTTTATTCGAACAGAAACAGAAACTTTTAAAGACACATTTGAGTAGAACAACACTCACCTACTTTCCTACTCTTGCTCTCAGAAAAGCAGATATAGCTGATTTAGAACGTTTCAAATATGCTGAAAATGCTGACAAGTTGTACATTGAATTTACAAATAGATTCATGGCTCGTTTGAGTTCCAATCTATGGTCTCCCCTTGCTAAATTTTCATGCGAAACACTCGTCTAGCTTATACCACTATCAACAATTTCCTCCACTCTTTATCTGTGCCTAAACCTAAACATAGATTCCATGAACAAAGTTTCTTTCTTAGAACCGCACACCTGTGGAACTCTCTTCTGTTTTCTTGCTTTATAACTGACTACAATATGGCCGTCTTCAAGTCCAACGTAAACAAATTCTGGATGAGCTGTTCCCCTTAAGTAATCCAATTTACCAAATTTCCACTACTAACGATTACTGCGATATTGTCCCATTGACTACTGTACACTCTTTAACCCTTATCCTCGAGTGGCCTCCGGGCCTTGATAAGACGACCATATGGCAGTCAGCTAGAAAACAGGGAAACGGAAAGCGAGTTCCACAAGCGTGCAGTTCTAAGAAACTTAGAATGTTGTCAGCATTGAAACTGAGCCTACCACTTAATAACTGAATTATTGATTTGAAAATTTTACAAGACGCTAACTGGGATAAAGTGACACAGGAGCAACAGATGTTTATAAATTTAACATGAGTGTAACAACAGAAGATGATATTAATGAGTGCAGAAAAGTACTTCCTGTCATATTATATTTACCAGCTGTTATTAGTGTTTTGCAGCTTTTTAAAAAAATGAAATGCAATTGTTGCAAAGATTTTCAAGGTATTAATTGAAGCTGCCTTTTTTTTTTTTTTTTTTTTTACAAGGGTGTCACCACTTATCAAGGCCCAGAGGCCACTCGAGGATAAGGGTTAATAGGTATGCATTAGTCATTGTGATTTTAGCATAGTAAACAGTGGGAATTTTGTAACTTGGATTACTTAGGGGGACGATTCAATTAGAACTTGTTCACATTGGACTTTTTCTTTTTCTTTTTTTTTTTTTTCATAGGTATCAACTCATTATCAGGGCCAAGAGGCCACTCAAGGATAAGGGTTAAAGAGTGTACAGTAGAAATTGGACAATATAATAATCATTAGTGATGAAAATTTGTTAAATTTGATAACTTATATGGAACGGCTCGTCAAGAACTTGTTTACGTTAGACTTGAAGACAACCATATTGTAGTCAGCCGGAAAGCAGGAAAACGGAAGACAATTCCACAGGCGTGCAGTTCTAATAAAAAAGCTTTGTTCATGGAATCTACGTTTAGGTTTAGGCACAGATAAAGAGTGTTCTACCCAAATGAGATAACAACAAATGCATTTATTTTATTTACTAGCATTTCAGCCTGGCGTTGCCCGGGTGTTTGGAGGTGTATGTTGAGTAAAAAAAAAAAAAAATTTTAAACTTTGACCCCTATTATGACCCCTTAAAATTTATTGTTTTGGGCTCAAATCCAGTTATTAAGTTAGATCCATGTCTAAGTAACCTATATCTAAAATTTCAATTGTTTATACCCCAAATTGGCGGAGGAGTTTGGTAGAGTTCTCAAAGGTCGAATCGTTGAACTTTGACTCCTTAACAGACACGTTTCTGGCCGAAAACGGATTACAAAGATTTTCCCAAATCTCAGTACCCTGTATATCAAATTTTGAGTCTGTAGACTGAAAATTGACAGAGTTATTGCGTAGGAAAATGTACACAGAGACACACACACACACACACACACACACACGTTCACCTTTGTAGATATATAGATTTGCGGACTGTTATCCTCATCTTCATAGTTGTAGTTGTTGTTGTTTCACTACGTTTGCGCCAACTCATCCTCTGGCCTTCGGGACCTGTGGCGCAGTGGATAGAGGCATTGAATTTCTACGATTCCAGGTGAGCATTGTCTGAAGATAGTGGTTTCAATCCTACCCGAAGCCGGCCAGAGGTTTAGTTCGTCAAAACGTGGTGAGGCAACAACAACTATGGAAGGCAGTAATTGTTAACCAAATAGCAAAGATGTCATGTTGTTTTTTTTTTCACATTCTTTTCTCCCATCATGCTACGGGTTCAAGCCTGCCTGCCTACTACCACTTTTTTTTTTTTCTCAACACACCTCCAAACATCCGGGCAACGCTGGGCATCCAGGCTAGTTTGTTATAACATAATAATGGTGAATGTCAGTGGGACAGTTGTGTCTGGTGTTTTTTAACTACTGCTGCAATATGTGGGCGAATGTGAGAGAAAGACACTCTTAACTCTTCTCAAATATTTTTAAAAGCCTTTTTTTTAATTGTTAATGTTGTTTAGGTTAAAAAAAATCTGTTCACATAGTTACGAAATTGTGGATTGTTAAAAAAAAATTTTGATGGCGTTTCCTTTTAGAGTTAAATACTCTTCCATACAAGAAATTCAAAAGGCGTCCAATATCAATCGTGCATACTCTCTCCTCTGATTTTGAGCACATGGTACAATGGGGGAAAGAGGTTGCTGGTTACTTTTAATGCATCTAAAACCAAGCTTCTATCTTTACATCATCAATGCTCTGATCCCCATCTGGCATCAATTGAAATGAATGGCTCTCGTCTTGGAGAGGCTCCATGTTTTGACAAGCTTCTGGGTCTGACCTCTACTTCTGATTTGAAATGGAACACGTACATTAAATCCATTGCCAAGGTCACTGGAAAAATAGTGGGATCATTCTACCGCTCACTACTGAGCCAGGTATGTCCAAATGTTCAAGGATGGAGTATTGTTGCCACATTCTGGACAGGAGCTGCTAAAAAGACCTTATCCTGCCTTGACAGAGTTCAAAATAGACTTTGTAGCTTAGTGGGGGATGCCCTTTTCTCTTCTCTGCAACCTCTTTCCCACAGAAGAGACGTTGCGAGCCTGTCTCTGCTTTATCGTTATTTTCATGGCAAGTGCTCGTCTGGGCTCCAATCTATGGTTCCCCTCAACAAACTGTCACCAAAAACACTCGTCTACCTGAAATCACTATCAATAATTTCCCCTACTCTTTATCTGTGACTAAATTTAAATTCCATGAACAAACTTCTTTCTTAGAACTGCACACCTGTGGAACTCTCCGTTTGCTTGCTTTCCATCTGACTACAATATAGTCGTTTTATAACCCTATGGGCTGCATCACCCATCACCGGGAGCACAGTTGGGCCACACCTTAAAGGTAATCCCCACTCCTGACGACTCGGGGTTACATTTTTAAAAATAAAAACAATTTTCAAATAAATTCAATAACTTTGCGTCTGGACCCTTCAAGTCTCCAATGGCCTTTAATCTTCTTCAAATCTTTCCCCAAAACTTATGGGAGCCTTTAAACTGTCCAACTCCTTATAGTGAGGCAGGTTATCTCAATATTCCATAAAGAATCTTTCACTTAGTGATACAAGCACCAAAATTGGCACAAGTGACGTTCAGAACATACATTTTAAGAAAAGAACGTTAGCCATCAGAAAATTCAAGATGGCTGCCAGTTTTCAAGACGGCTGCAGAAGCAAGCCTAACAAATTTCTATTTTCGTGCTTGTATCACCAAGTGAAAGATTGTTTCAGCAATCTGCCCCACTATTACAAATTAAAAGTCTTTAAACTGGCGAATACTTCTTCATAACTCTGTCTTGTGATTTGATCATCTACACCTTTTACACCTCAAATTAAAAAAGCACAACTTCAAATTAAAAAACACAACTTCAAATTAAAAAAACTAAACTTCAAATTAAAAAACATAACTTCAAATTAAAAAAAGACAACATCAAATTAAATAAACCCAAGTTCAATTTAAAAGCACGTGACATTATGTTAGAATTATTCATACTCAAACTTTGTAAGGTAATTTGCATAACATCACTTATGCAAATTACCCACTATTACTTGTAGTTGCTCGCAACAATAAAAAAAGAAAAGTTTCTAACAATTAACATTACAATAATTTAAAATATGGAAAATAACAATGGATCTCCGGTAGTTGTGCGATCAAGTAGAGGAGTCAAGAGAGGCACAGTACGTGGTCAGTACAAACGCAATCGAAATTCTCCTAAGCGTCGGATTCTGGAAGCCGCTCGAAATAGCAGGGACTGGACAACTGTCGCAGAGAACTGTGGGATAAATAGGAACACCGCGTACGCCTGGGTGAATAAACAGGCCAAGGGGCAAGACGTGGAGGATAAGCCGCGGGGTGGAAGGCGACATGGGAAAGTGAATCCGGACATGGTCAACAACATGCTTGATATAATCGGAGAAGATCCTACCATCACTCTCAAGGAGTTGGCCTTGAAGATTTCGGAGATGCATGGAATCAACCCCCCAATCAGCGTTACTACCATAAATAACCATCTCGATGGTAGACTCTTCACTGTAAAACGGGTTCACAAGCAAGCCGAGAATGTCAACACTCCGGAGAATAAGGTAAAACGTCGTATCTATGTAGAAAGGGTTATGGCCGCATTGGGAGCTGGTAAACATGTGGTGTATTTGGATGAGTCAAACGTGAACTTATTTTGTACTCGGACCGTTGGACGATCCGCGAGGGGCCAGAGAGTGGTGCTACATGTTCCAGGCTCGAAAGGTCCAAATATTCACATGGTTGCTGGTATTAGTCAACAGGGACTCATCAACTTCACCCGCAGGCGTGGCGCCTACAAGCACCCGGATGTCAACCAATGGGTTGCAGAACTACTCAATTCTGTCTTCGCAATGGGATATGATGCCGGACAGGTAGCCTTGGTAATTGACAACGCCCCGTGCCATTCCCGAGTGGAACAACTACATGACCAGGCAGCTTTTGCAGAAGTGGAGTTTATTCGCTTGCCTCCATACAGCCCGGCTCTCAACCCCATCGAAATGGCCTGGTCAGCCATCAAAGCCGTCATCAAGAGGGATCTACCGAGCGTTATACATGTGCCACAACCGGAAGATATCACAAAAGTGGAGCACCGTCTTCGTCTTGTGGAGACCGCCATCGACCGAGCCTACCAAGTGGTAACTCCTGCCATGTCTCAGGCATTCTGTAATCGGGTTCAACGCCATCACGCTAGATGTCTCAGGGAAGAGGACCTCCCTGTTGGAGAATAAATGGTTTATCTATCATGTAATAAAATTTTAATTTAATTTGAACTTGGATTTTTTTAATTTGAAGTTGTGTATTTTAATTTGAAGTTTAGTTTTTTTAATTTGAAGTTGTGTTTTTTAATTTGAAGTTGTGTTTTTTTAATTTGAACTTTAGTTTTTTTAATTTGAGGTGTAAAAGATGTAGTTTTTATCTTTGTTTTCATCTTTTCTTTGTCTAGTGGTTACGACCCTAATATCTATGCCAGATGCTCGCTGGTTGCTGGCACTCATTGTTTTTCTACTTGGACACACAACTCGTGCATAACCCTAAGTCCATGCGACAGTTCTACTCTCATGATGGTTGGTCAGTAACCCTACCACAAGGGACCTTCGGCTGGTCGCCTGCTGTCAGATGTTGGGGATGGGGATCGCTTTCACAGGCAAGGGCATCGCTCTCCTCAGCTGCATCTTGAAACATCGATCTGGGGAAGAATTCATGTCACAACCGCAGGCAAACAACAAATAAAAATCACAAGGGCAGTTTTTTAGTAACATTAATTATTAGAGCTATGACAACAGCATATTCTTTTCATTATTTTGACTCTTGATTATATATTAGTTTATATCTTATGATATAGAGTGATGTGGTTCTCTATTGATTAACTGTGTCGAATATATACCTGACATTATAAAAAAATTCTTTTGTCGTAGCCCTAATAAATATTCAAAACTTATTCAAAGTTTTTTTATTTATTTAATTATTTGGACTATTATCCCCATCTTCTAGTTGTTGTTTTCTATGACGTTTCGACCAATTATTCCACTGGCCTTCGTCAGATTAACCGTGACGGGATAGGAATGTCGAATCCTCCAACTACATCCACAGCAATTGTTGTCTTCAATATCTTTTGTCATCTCACCACGGTTTGGTTAACTAATCCTCTGATCGACTTTGGGTGGGATCAAAACTGCTACCTCTAGACAATGCTCACCTGGAATCGTAGATATTCCGCATCTCTATCCACTGCACCATGGGCGTCAACAGGCAATCAAAGAATAATTGGCCGAAACGTCGTGAAAAACAACAGCTAGAAGATGAGGATAATAGATGCCATTAGAGATCACTTCAGAGATGCCATAATAGATGCCATTAGAGATCACTTCGGAGATGCCATAATAGATGCCATTAGAGATCACTTTGGAGATGCCATAATAGATGCAATTAGAGATCACTTCAGAGATGCCATAATAGATGCCATTAGAGATCACTTCAGAGATGCCATAATAGATGCCATTAGAGATCACTTCAGAGATGCCCCACGGGGAAATATCTTTTCTTTTTTTGCAGAACAGTGCGCTAATGAGACTACTGAATGGTTCAACGCAGCAATTGAAGCACATGTTCCTACACGGAAGTTCTATAGCAAACCCCACCCTCCCCAATGGTCTACTTCTACTTGCGCAGCTGACATTGCTCAAAGGTAACATGCATACCGCAGATTTATCCGGCAGAAGTCATGTACAAACAGACAAAGTTTACAGAAGTTAGAAGTAATTGTAAGAAAGAAGTAGCGACAGTTAAGAGTGAATATATCAAAATCACCAGGAAATGCATTGAAGTGCAGAAATTAGGAACTCATGATTTCTGGAAAATTGACAATAGTGTAGTAAATAATGGGCAATCAACAATACCCCCACTATCCAACAATCATGAGGTTGTTTGCACTGCAACTGAGAAAGCTAATATGCTTGCTTGTCATTTTGCCTCAAACTCTACCTTGGATCCAGCAAACCATTGCTTCCCTGATTTTCCTTTGCGGACAGAAACCACACTAGATGATCTGAAAATCACCCCATCTCAAGTACACTGATTTTGTAAAAGACACCTCAAAAGTATAATTATGCTGGTCGCCATGGAATTCAACGCCCAAGGAGTACCTAAAGTGGCACTTATGCACTTATGTTATGCACTTATGTTATCGTGCTATTAAAAAAAATGCTCCATTGAGGTTGCTCCAGTTCTCTCTATACTCTTTAACAAATGTCTTAAGAAATCTTGCTTTCCTGACAGCTGGAAAACTGCTTCTGTGGTACCAGTTTACAAAAACTCTGCTAAAAGAACTGACCCATTAAATTATTGCACAATTAGCCTATTCTCGCTTTTTGCCAAAATATTTGAGTCTTTAATTAATCAAGCTCTGGTCCACCACCTTACAGCTGCTACAATGCAGATAGTTTAATTGTAATCTCTGAACATATATACCAAGCACTGGATAATGCAGGGGAGGAGAGGGTAGTAGCCCTATATATATATCTATGGCTATGACAGGGTATGGCATGATGGTCTTCTCGTGAAAATAAAATCCTATGGTATTACTGGACGAATACTTAACATAATTAAATCCTTAAATGAGAGAAGAATCCAGGTTGTCCTCGATGAGCGTACGTCCTAACAATATGATATAAATGTGGGTGTGCCTCAGGAATCGATCCTTGGTCCTTTATTATTTCTGATATTCATAAATGACTTCCCTGATAAAATTGTCTCTGACCTGGGTATATTTGGCAACAACACCATGCTCTATAGCAGGCATATGGGGAAAACCAATAAGCACATATCTAAGGCAATGGCGGAAACCCTAGAGGAAAACCTCCAGTCTGTATTAGAATGGGGTCATAAACGGATGGTAATGTTCAACACTGCAAAGACAAAGCTGGTTTCCTTTAAAAATTACATGAAACCTTACCAACCACCAATAGCTATGGCTAAAGATACATTACCTGAAAGTACTTCGTTCAAACTTTTCGGCTTAACATTTACAGAGTTGAATTAGATACATCAAAATCATTGCCAAGGTTGCTGTAAAGAAGGTGGGCTCTCTCTACCATGTTAGAAAGTTGCTTATGCCTGAAAGTATCCTGTACCTCTACAAGGCTACCATTCGCCCATGTATGGAGGACTGTTGTCACATTTGGGCTGATGCATCTGTTACTTGTCTCTCGCTCCTGGACAGGGTTCGAAAGAGAGTCACAAACCTGATAGATCCTGAACTGTCATCTAAGCTTCAGCCCCTGTCCCATCTACGAAATATTACATCCATCTGCTTGTTTTACAAGTATTTTAATGGTGGATACTCTGACGAACTACAAGCACTTGTACCCCCCCCTCGATGAAAACACCCCCGACAAACCCGACAAGCAGTGAAGTCCCACCCCCTACGTAGTAGAGATCCCTAGATGTAAGAAAACCTTCCATACTAATAGTTTCTTCCCCAGAACTGCTAGACTTTGTAATTCCCCTCTGGTTCCTGATTCGCCAACTGTACTGACATGCAGAAGTAATGTGAACAGACATCTTGCTGCTCAACTCCCTACATACTACCTCTTCAACTTAAGCCCCTGATAGTAGCCCCCTACATCACAGTGGCAATATGCCTGGTTTGGTGTGAAAATATAATAAAAAAAAAATGGTAAAACCAAATGGAAAACGATGTAAAAAAAAAAATTTGTTGGACTTCAGGAGTCGGATAAAAAAATTCCCTGACTCCTAGTACTCTAAGAAATCCAACTCCGACTCCGCAACCCTGGTCAAAACAATGATAAGAATATTCTCTTATCATAGCCCTAATGATTATTCAAAAGTTATTCAAAGTTTTTTTTTTTTTTTAATTTATTTGTTTGTGTCAAATCTCTACTCACGTCAGAAAAGAACTATTAATATATCAAGCAAAACAAAAGAAACTCTTTTTTTATTTAATTATTTGAACTATTATCCCCATCTTCTAGTTGTTGTTTTTCATGACGTTTCCACCAATTATCCCTCTGGCCTTCGTCAGGTTAACCGCTACGGGATAGGAATGTCGAATCCTCCAACTACATCCACAGCAATTGTTGCCTTTAAAAGCTGTTGTCATCTCACCATGGTTTGGTCAACTAATCCTCTAATCGACTTTGGGTGGGATTGAAACTGCTACCTCTCACCTGGAATCGTAGATATTCTGCATCTCTATCCACTGCACCATGGGTGCCAAAGGGCAATCATGGAATAATTAGCTGAAACGTTAAAAACAACGACTAGAAAATGAGGAGAAAAGTCCAA
Organism: Euprymna scolopes; assembly: GCF_053919585.1. Taxonomy (NCBI): domain Eukaryota; kingdom Metazoa; phylum Mollusca; class Cephalopoda; order Sepiida; family Sepiolidae; genus Euprymna; species Euprymna scolopes. Next base: position 79,434,044 of record NC_136519.1, read on the forward strand.
ATAATTGAATAAAAAATTAGAGAATTTACTCTTTTCCAAAATAATTCAAAACTAATTCAATAATTTATTCAAAGTTGTTACAGGTATATATCATAAGAACATGGACTTGACTTTCCAAATTTGGTGGATCAGATGAAATTCTAAGCACAGGAAGTGTTGGAATTAACTTTTCCAAATCTATTTTGCCACAAATCTCAACTTTCCACGACTAAGTTCTCCAATGAACTGGACTCGACTTACTGGCAAAAAGGTACTTTTTTTTAAAAAAAATCTATTGGAGGCTTTGTCTTTTTTTCTATATCTCTTTCTCTCTGTCCCTTTTTGTTTATCCAAATAATCAGGTCCACTAAAAAAACGGTCACTGACCCCTTGGGTGGTCATCTAAACAATAAAATTATGTATCTTTGTTTTCTTTAATTCAAGAAGCCCCATCCACAACCACTGATATCGTTTCTATATCTGGAAAAAGAACATGTTTCATGTCATCCTCAATTATGAAAATTCGATTCTCTTCAGGGATAATATTATTCCCGTCAGTCTCTCAATAAACCAGATGCTATTTTTTTCTGAATTTGTTTTTGTTGATGACGTGTCACAAGAAAGGCAACCCGGCATTATCCCGGCTCTACAGATCTTGTTAGTCTTCAAGTCTAATGTAAACAAGTTCTGAATGAATGTGTATACAAGAATATCCGTTTCAAGGTTGAAAATCAATTTCCCAAACATAACGGATTCCATGAACAAAGCTTCTTTCTTAGAACTGCATGCCTGTGAAACTGTTCCGTTTTCCTACATTCCAACTGACTAAATCATCTTGAATTCCAATACAAGATCTTGATGACTCGTCCCCTTAAGTAATCCAATTTACCAAATTTCCACTACTAACGATTACATTTTCCCGTTGGCTACTGTGCACTCTTTAACACTTATCAAGGCCAGGAAAGTGGGGACTTCTTATGTTAAAAATTTTTTTTTTTAATTCCAATTTGAGACGACTATCATCGAAAATGCTTGCTAATTCTTCCTCTGCCAAAAATGATTTTTTTTATCGTCCTAAGTTGTTTGTTTTTGTTTAAAACTTAATTTTCTCGTAGCTCGTATTAATGACTAGCAGGGCGCCCAGCCTTGCCCGGGCGTATAAAATATGCTTAAATATGATATTTTGATTAATGCAGATTTTATATTTAGTGTTATACTAGCCTGGGTGCACGGCGTTGATAAAAAAAAAAAAAAAAAAGTGGTAGCAGGCAGGCAGGCAGGCTCGAACCTCTACTGTAAAGGAGGAAAAGAACGTGAAAAAAAAAAAAAGTGACGTCTTTGCCATTGCATCCATCGCCAAACCGGAAGTGGCGAAGGTTTAAATTAAGGCTAGTCAATTGAACAGAGGGGATGACTTTTGAGAATATTGGCAAAAAATGTGACTTCTTGTAGAAAAGTGTCCAGTTGAGGGTGAAGGAATAAATGCTTTTAGCCAATTTTTCAATATTTGTCGTCCGAACTGTCAAGCTTAAAAACGATACTGATCTCGTGAAAATCCCTTGTCTCTGTCAAAAGTTTTAGTCAGACGTACATACATGCATACATTTAAACAGACAGATTTATATATAGATGAAATGATGTTTCTTGATTTTTAATTACCAGTAAAACTAAAATCTATACATTATCCCCTTAAGTGTGTTGTCCCGATTACAAATTATACGCACATATTACACTTGTTTTATAGTAATCCGACCTTACTCAAAAATTGGAAAGGTTGATGACTAATTTAATTTCGGAACGGATTAAACAAAAAATTAAATGGCTTTTACCTATTATCTCTTTGTGGCACACCAGTAATTATTCTCACATCACACTAGCATGATGTGGCACAGTGGTTGGGAACTGCCCCGTAATCTTTTTCTTAATCAACTTATTTCCTCGTTTTTCTTTTTCTTTCTAACAAATGGGGGTGGGGTAAATGTCGATAGTATCACAGACGAATTTTTATTGTGAATGTTTGACAGGGATGAACAATAGATTGAAGCTCAGTCGAGCTGTAACAGAGTGTGTATGGGCACATGCGAGAACATCAGCAGCAGATGAAGTATAGATGGTTAGCGAAAATATTAGCAGCAGCAGTTAAAGCACGTATGCAGATTAGCAAATTTGCCCAAACGTGCGTCATAAGAAAAGGAGAGAAAAATACATTGCGTGGTCAAAGAGAGAAACAAAGTATGCATGGGGAAGATGAACGTGTAAACGCGAGGGTAAGAAAGCACTGGTTAGCACTAGTGTGATGTGGCAACAACAGAGACTTTTAAAAAGCACATGTGTGTGCAAAAAGACTGGAAATATAATAAAGTGCGTTGTTTTGGAGAAACCACGAATAAATGCATTTTATTTGCACTTTTAAAAATTCCAAGTCAGATTTTTATTTCTTTTATTTTGTGCATTCCTGAGACAAGTGTAATACCACTTTACAAAGTACCTCGTGTGCGTGTGTGTGTGTGAGAGAAAATTAAATTCAATATTTACTGAATTGGGTTTATTGATAATCTTTATCTCCTTCGGGTTAGGGAATCATTATTTCCATAATTTTTGGAGAACTTTCGCTTTCAAGAGATTTGGTTGGTTGGTTGGTTGATGTGTGTGTGTGGGGGGGGGGTGCACCATTTGCGTCCATTTTTCGGCAAAAGACAGAAACGAAAAATCTTTCAAAATGTTGTGAACCTACCATTTTTCTTTTTTGGTTCTAAATTTTATTTTCTCTTTGTGAGCAGCGGATCACGGTTCTGTCGCTTGTAGAAGAATACGGCTTGTTTGTGTGTGGGTGGGTGTGTGTGTGTAAAGATGGATATGCATTATTTGTAAATTAAAAAAAAAAATAATAACAAAAAAAAAATAATAACAAAACCAAAAATTTATTTAAAATAGTTTATTCAAAAGAAAAATTAATCAATTTAAATTTCATAATCATATTTATAAAAAAAGTATTCCGGTTAAAAAAAACAAAACCAAAGCAACATAAACAGAAAAAGTAAAAGAAAAATATAATTCAAAAAATTCCCGGGCAACGTTGGGTATGAACAGTTAGTATATAAGAAAAAAAGGTTATAAAACCAATCAGTCTCTCCATAACATCGTATATATAAAAATCGTATTAATAAAAGTCTTGAATTAAAGAGCATGCTTTCATACCAATGAGGTCAATTTTTAACAAGATATACATATATAAATTTTCAAATTAAAGAGAAAAAAAAAAAAAAAAAAAAAAAAGATATAAAAAAGGCAGATATATAAAACACATTTCACAACCTAAAATTTTTGTTCAATTTTTATGATTAAAAAGAAAATAAATTTAGAAAGGGGTTCAGTTTTTATACTTGGTCAACATAAAATGGTGTCCCATGATGTATTTTTATATCATGTTTACCAAATATGATAAAAAAATCCTCTAAGAAATGAACTTTGAAAATAAATCATTTGCTAAAATGACGTTTTTTCTTTGCTTTCAAAAAAGTGTCAAATTTATTGCAAATGTTATGTAAAGTTATTTTGTTAAATATATATAAAAAATAGAATTTAATAGCCATATCAAAATTTGATTCTGATTAGCCAATTTTTCATTTATTATTGTTGCACCATGTTATTGACATGATTATAAACTACTTGACACAAGGGTCTCCTTATAAATATTAAAATCAAGATATAAACCTTATATCTAGAATCATTATTCTAATTTGGATCAAAATCTATTACATGATTTTGTAAAATGTCTAAAATTTAAGACTTAAGCTTAAGAGGTCTTAAGAAAATATTCTTAATTCACCTTGTTTAAAAGATTTAATATACTACATACTTGAAATATTTGAATTTTCAAATGGGAGGTTGTGCCTATATCATACCCCCTAAAACCCTTTAAAGTACTCCAAATAAACTGAAATTTGGAAAATATTAATTGGTGTCTAATACCTATAGCTAAAATTTCACAAAGGTCCAACATAAAAATCATAATCATCAGTTAATTAGCTTCATATAAAAATATACAAACATATACACATACCTAACTTTATATAGAGATTAAACCAACACTATCTCGACAAAATTAGGTTCATAATAGTTTTAGTTCAGTTGTTAATTTTATTAACTGAACACTACAATAAAAATAAAACTAACTTTTAAAATAGAATTTAAAAAAAAAAAAAATTTTGTTGGAAAAAAAAAAAAAAAAAAAAATTGAACAATTTTAGATGGTCAGTAACATTTATACATCTGCAAAAGACATTCATTACACTTTAGTGTTATCTTGACATTAGATAAACACATTTTTAAACCCTTAGGGTTAGACATTTTTTTTCCTTCACCATACATTTCAGTTTTTTTTTTTATTAGAGGAGGAGAGATAAGATCTTAATATTAAAATACTAGACCAGGCATGGGCGATGCTTTTTCGAGAGCGGTCCACGGGGTGGTCTTCTATCACATTCCTAATGCCTATCAGGCACAATCCTCGAGTGCCGATGGCCTCTCTGTACAGGGGTTTGTCAGAATATCCTGGCATGAGAATACTTATACCACTGAGTAAATCCTGACTAAATATTCAAATAACAGTGTTGAATATTGAGCTGAAGCAACACAAAAAACAGGTGTGAACATATGCACATTTTGAATGAATTTTTGATCTACATTCTTGTGTCCCATAAAAAGGACCTGAATTGTAATTATTGCCAAAAAACACAGAAAGGCTTACATTCCAGGTCGGGAAGTTAGATTTGTACAATGAAAAATAAAAAAGGAACATCAAATATTTTTAATATAGACATTTCAGGAATGCAGAGTGATGCCTATATGAGACAGTTAACATGAACAACCAAACAGAAAGAGGAAGACAGAAGACAGAGTCGTCCAGCGTGATTGACATTTCTCTGCTGTTATCTGCCACACACACATCTCTCTTTTTATTGATGGGCAAAAGTTAATTGTAAATAAACTTTTACGTCGACAAATTCATCCGTGTTGATTTTGAGAATGACAAAAGAATTGTCAGGTGCATATATAATTTTGCAAGCACTTGAAATATATATATATATATATATATATATATATATATATATATATACGTTTCAATAACACAACAATAGTAATCACAGCCCAAATAAGATCCCTTCAGTACGGCTAACACACACCGGCTTATATGAATATTAGTTCACCTTCTAAGCAATGTTTCCTATAGTAAAACACTAAATGGGATACTCTACCATACTAGATAAATTCTTGTCCTGGAATCCAGTAAAACCAAGACAAGGATATACTATAACATAATTAACTGCCAAATAACTGAGAGGGAAATTAATATTACTAACTACTTTACTAACTCAACGTTTGAAAGAACTGGATTGGAAGGTTTGAATATTTATATCTCTCATATAGAGATGAAATGTTAGCTCCAAGAAAGGGGTGCCTTGATTATTGGGGAGCTTGAATAAAGTAAAATGAAATAAAAGACTTGAATTGTAGTACGCTAACTTATAAACCTGTTTTAATAGATTTTCAAAAGTCAGACCTATGTAGCAACCTGTCTGACATATTAATATTTGATTTAGATTAACCTATTTTCATTTTTTTTTTCTTCAACTATGTTATTGGCAAGAATGTATTTTGTTTTGCTTAATTTTTTTTTCTGAATTAAATTTAAACAAATTCATAAAACATGAAGATCAGAAAATTTAATTACAGAAAAAAAATAAAATGATATAAAGTTTTAATACTATTTTGTTTTTTGGAAAATCAGCCATGTTATTAGGAATGCCTCGCGTGCCACTCTTCACCCATACCTGTGCTGGATGATGAGTTCCAAAATCAAAATTTTTAAAACCTTGGAGATTAAAACCTTACAGGACACACATAAATTAAGATCCATTTTTTTTTTGTTTGCTGGTTATGTAATGACATTATATTTAGTAAGTATTCATTTCCATTTAAAATTAAAAAATAAGTGATACCTTAGAACGCAAACACAAATAACAGTGATTACACTGTACAGGAGTAGCGAATTGTAAACAAACATTAGAAGAAAGGTATTATTTTATACTTAATATTGCAAGTAATTTTCAAAAGATTAACATATAATTAGAAAACTTTACTAATAAGTCCTTAAATAAACACTTTAAAAAAAGTCATTAAAACTTTTAAGTTTGGGTTCTAAAGTATTACTGTAATATAAAAAAAACTTTTTAAATATATTATTTTTAATTTAATTTTTTTAAACTTAGAGAAAAAAAAAAAGAATGAAACAAAATTAAATCCAAGGATTACTTACTAAAGAAAATCCAAAATTGAAGGTTAGTATGGATAAGGAAGGTCCCAGGAAATAGAAAAAAAAGAATTTCTTGGAACATTCGTAGAATTGGTTTAAAATGCTGTTAAAAAATACAGCGAACACTAGAATCTGATCTTAAAGTTAAAATTCCTCAAAGACCAGGGTACTTCCACTTATCATCATAATTGTTATCACAATTATCAGCAGGTTGTCATTGTTGTAATCTTTATGAAAAAATGTATTTTCATGAAAAAAAAAAAAAAAAAAAAAAAAAAAAGAGGGAAGGGGCAATTTTTTTTCTCTCTAATAAATTCACGATATACATTTTTGAAAAAAAAAAAAAAAAAAAAAAAAAAAAAAAAAACATTTTTAAAATTTGTAGGGCCCACTCCAAAAAGTAAATAAAAATCCATTACAACAAACTCATAAAAAATCCATTACAACAAACTCATAAAAAATCCATTACAACAAACTCATAAAAAATCCATTACAACAAACTCATAAAAAATCCATTACAACAAACTCATAAAAAATCCATTACAACAAACTCATAAAAAATCCATTACAACAAACTCATAAAAAATCCATTACAACAAACTCATAAAAAATCCATTAAAACAAACTCATAAAAAATCCATTAAAACAAACTCATAAAAAATCCATTAAAACAAACTCATAAAAAATCCATTAAAACAAACTCATAAAAAATCCATTAAAACAAACTCAAAAATATAAAAATCCATAAAAAAATTCATTAAAAGATTTTTCATTTTCTTTTCCAGATCTATGCAGATCTAGTTAGACTGTAAACGTGGATATATATCTATGTATATAGATATATATCTATGTATATAGATATATATTACTTTTTTTTATATCATACAGTTTCATTTAGAACAAACACTCATTTCTGAGCACATCCATATATACAGTATTTTCTTTTTTTTTTTTTTTTTATTTCAGAGGCAGCAAACTTTAAGTTGACAATTTTAATTTATTTAATTGCAGACTTGGCAACTATTGGTTATTTCAAGTTCAGCTTGATTTTGGCAAGTCATCATGAAGGGATCGACAGCTTTTGAAAATGTGCAAATTTATTTTAAAAATCATTTTGAAATATTTGATGATTGAATAATTTCTTAACCTGCAAAGAAAATAACCTAATGGGGTAAGGTCACATGTCTACGCAGATAAACCAGACACCATAGACCACATGGAAGACATTTGATGTGATATTACCAAATAAAGCCTAATTTCGTACAGAGAGCTTATGAAAATTTGACCTCTAAATTACAGCATATATATGCGAGCGGTGTCTGAAATTGTGTTTAAAATTTAAATGCCAAAAGTTAATCCTTACGATAAAGCACATATGTATGTCAAAAATATGTTTGTGATTTTTAAGTTAAGGTTCGCTGTCTCTAAAAAAAAAATAAAAAATTTTTAAATAAAAAAACAAACAAAAAACTGTGTATAGACACAGCGGACTAGAAAAAAAATGGCTGCTAAGTTCTAAGAATGCATCCAACAATGCAAATGATGTTTATCACTATGATTTCATGCGGACTAAAGAGATAACAATATTCTAATTTGTCATGAAGGTGGCTGGCAATTTTGAAATGATCCAATGGATTGACAAGAATCGGTTAACAGGCGATTCTTGGAGGTATGAAACCTGTAATTCACCATGCATTGAACCGTTATTCGCAGTTAATGGTTGAATGTGGAAATGTTTAAAAGATGGATTTCGTTGTTTAATACGAAAAAACGATTTACATAAAAACAAACTCAGCGGTCATTTTCTTTCTAGGGCACTGTACCTTCATATTATCTATCTATCTATCTATATATATATATACCCAATATTCATATTATATTTTTATTATATATCTTTTATTATTTATTATTCATAATGTATATATATATATATATATATAATTTTTTATTTTATTTATTATTCATTATGTATATGTTTATATAAATTTTTATTTTATTTATTATTCATTATATATATATATATATATATATATATATATTATTTAAATTAAGAGTTTTTTTAAACCAAACAAGTGCAATATTTTTTTTAATAAACATTTGTTCATTAAAAATAAATTCTTTCGATCTTGAATCTTAAAATATTGTAAAAGTGTATTTTGTTTTTCTTTTTCGTACCATGCTGGTGTTAATGCTAAACACATCACTCATGGATTTCGAGATTAAGATTTTAAAGTATGATACAATGTAAGGAGCCGATCATGTGCATATGTTTGTGTATATATATATATATATATATATATATATATATATATATATACATACACACACACAAACACACACTGGTGAATTACATTTCAGTTACCAAAAAAAAAAAAAAAAAAAAAAAGTCCACAATCATGATTTTTATTAATTCTTTTTTTAAATCTAAGTGAACTTTTACATTTTCTTTTTTCATACATTCATAAATAATAGAACTATGTAGAAGATTTAAGACAAAATTTTACCTATATTATATTAAATGCTGAACTTGGGCATTTTTTTATGTTAAGGCTTAAAACTGCATCGTTTCACCAGGATTTGACTATCTTGGGGACTTTTGGGGCTAAATGGGGAGGGCAAATGATGGAGTTAGTTATTTCTTTTTTTGCATGGTACAGAACTCAAATTTAAATATGTTAATGCCTAAAACTGCACCGTTTGTTATTTTCACCAGGATTTGATGTCCCCTGGGGACGTTTGGGGCTAAATGGGAGGGGTGCACGTAAATACTGAACTTAGGCATTTTTTTATGCCTCGTTGCACTCACGGGGGACCATGCATGCTTCACTTGTTTTTTTTTATTTCGTTTTTAGTCTCTATATTCATTAGCTTATGGCCGTATCTGTTTATTGACAGCAAAAAGCGAACGGGAATTCCCCGTATCTTTGTTGAAAATCAACACAAAGCTAAGCCGTTAGAACGATTAACGTAATTTCGGTCAAAAGCCGGTGCCATGACTCCCAGCTTGAATAAACACAGTAAATTTAGATGGACAAAACCCAGCACTAAATTAAGTTAATGTAGATGAAATATCGATCGACCTCGTCAGAAATAAGATTTATTGTCAAGCATATTTTATCATTTAATTGGTATTCATTATTGAGAATATGTGATCTACAGGCTTGAAATTTGGTATATAGGGTATTCAGGCGTGGAAAACTTTTTAATCGGCTTTCATCCGGAAAAAAGGGGTTTTTATTATATAAATTTTCTTATAATTATATATATTATCTTATAAGAGGTCAAAACTGAAAACCATGACACCCAGCTATTCAAACACCAAAACACAGATGAAATATCGATCGACCTCATCAGAAATACGATTTATTGTCAAGTATATTTTATTATTTTATTGGAATTTTTTTTTAGTTGTTGTTTCATGATGAATCTCCTAACTGCATCTGCATCCATGTTTATTTATTATATGATCTTCTATGGTCGGGTCCGTACCGAATGGTATATATATTTTTTAATTGGAATTCATTATTGAGATGAGTATTATTTATATTAATTTATTTATTGTGGACTATTATTCTCATCTTTATTAGTTGTTGTTTCACAACGTTTCGGACAACTATTCCTGATATTTTTTCTTAATTATCATAAAAAACACAGGTTAAATGTGCATCTATTTTTATATTTATATTTTCTCAAACGTAAAAACACTTTTGTGGGAGGGGGTGATCTATATACTTTATCTTTACTGCTAGTTTGAAATCGATATTTATTATTACTATTATTACTACCAGCAGTGGAATATTTTGTTTGAAGCAAAATCAAATAAAAAGAAAAGATAATTAAAGGAATCGTTTTTGGCATTGGAATATAGATACAAATTTTTCCGATATCCCAAAAGTTTATTTTTCCGATTAATCGTCCTAACACTAATATATTAGTGACCTGGCAAGGACACAGGGAAGACAACTGAAGCTGGCCTGCAGGACACTATATATATACAAATGTAGGCAAATTTTATTGGTTTGAAAATAGTTTTTTTTTTTGTTAATTATCATAAAATTTTAATCATGGTCATAAAGTTTCGTCGCATAGAACGAAAGATATGAGCATTTCAATATTCAATTTGGCTACCAGTATAGATATACCCAACGTTATACCACCTTTTTTTTTCATAAGTTCCAAATCTCAGCGACTACTGATCAGAATTTAACAAATGAAGGCTAATATTATTTAATTGGAATTCATTATTGAGATGAGTATTATTTATTAATTTTTATTTATTGCGGACTATTATCCTCATCTTTATTAGTTGTTGTTTCATGACGAATCTCCTAACTGCATCTGCAGTAATTGCTGTGGATACAGTTAAGAGATTCAGAGTTCCTATTCCGTCGCGGTTACAACCTGACAAAGGCCAGAGGTATAGTTGGCCGAAACATTGTGAAACAACAACTACAAAGATCAGGATAATAGTCCGCAATAAATACAAAAAAAATTTTTTTTTAATTAAAATTTCACCTATGTTTAAAAAATATCACGATTGTAGATTTATTTTTGTGGTATCTGGATTGTAATTTTACAGGATATATGCTCCGAAGGCAGGAATACATGTTCACTGAGCTTATTATTCGTTACAATTTTGACTATTTTATAAGGAATATATACTTTAAAAAAGTATACGTTTTAATATAATATAAATATTATGAACAATTTCAACCATTTTTTATAAAAAAAAAAAAGATATAAGTAAATGTATGAAAACAAAACAAAAACAAATCTTTTTTAACAAAAAAAACAAAACAAAAAAAAAACCCATCTTTTTTTAACAAAAAAAAAAAAAAAAAAAAAAAAAAGGAGTAAAAAAAATTTAATTTGTAAAACTGAATAGTTCAAGCGACTGGCAGCAATTTGGTGCGGAACAGTTATGTAAAATTGGAAGCAAACAAAGCATAACACCCTAAAATGTTTTAGTCATCTGAAGAATCCCTCAGCACATGAAACCAATGGTTATGACGGATTTAAAAAAAAAAAAAAAAAAAATGTTTACATAATTCATTAATTAAAAACTTGGCATTGAGAGGGCACTGTGTAAAAATGAAAACCAGAAATTTTCTGGGTACTTGTACAGTTTAATCAAAACAAATGAAAATATCGAAGAAAAAAAAAAAAAAAAAAAAAAAAGTTATATTGTATGTATCAGTTATGGAATGAAGTTCTCAGGAAAAAAAAAATTCACTTCATTAAGTAGTTTTTCTTTTACAACAAAAAAGCACTTTGTTATGATACCGATCAAAAGTCATGTTTCGATTTTTAGGAAGAACGGCTAGTATTAAAGATAAGGAGGGAGTGTCAGCAATTTAAACGGAGTTATCTCCCCGTGGCGTGTTCTAAAAATTCAAAGATGGCTGTAAAAAAAACAAAACTACTCAATCAAATTAAGTGAAATTTTTTTTGAGATACGTATAATATAACCTTTTTTTTTTTTTTTTTGGAGATATTTTCATTTTTTAACGTCTTGATAGAACTGAGCAAGTACCATTTCCTGACATGAATTTTACAAGCTGATACCTGTAAACGTCTATGTAGATGTTTGCTTTTCTATGTGCAGACGTCCATGTTTTCGACATGTAGATACTAATGCTGGGATGATTCCAATATTCCCCCACCCCTGATTCTGATACAATTACTGATTGTGATTGTTTTTATATTTCTAAATATAGAGTTGTTTTTTGTGTGCCAGGGGTTAGGGTTTACCACTAAAACCCATGTAATACGTGCATATATTTTTTGCAAATGTAAAAATGCACTTATGGATATGACCTACAGATTTTTGTTTTGCTGGTCATTTTAACAAAAACAAAAGAAATAAAAACAATTAAAAGAATCGTTTTCGGCATCGGAAAATTGGCACAAATTTTTTCAGATTCCGTTACCCAAAAATGTTCCCTATTTTTTTTTTTTTTGATTCCCGACCCCAATTAATCGTCCCAAGATCAGTAGATACTTATGTTTGTGAAATGCAAACATCTAATTTTAAGAGTAAATTTTATGGATATAACATAAATTTGTCTTTGAAGAGTTGTTTGGTGAATTTCCATCAACCAATGAAACATGTGTAAGGCAAATTATACTACTAACAAAATAACATAAGTGTGATTCAAATCAATCTTTGTTTTGGCATGTTTATTTATGATATATATATATATATATATATATATATATATATATATATATATATATATATGGTAAGTTATAAAAGCATATATGGCATATAAGTTACACAGAAATTTGCGCGTTTCATCCTCGTATGGACAAGTCAATCCGATGCATGGAATTAATGTTACTGAGTTTTCATAAATACACATTAAGTTTATTAGTTTATATCAATTTGTTATTCGTGCTCATATTTTCATTAGTCAATATCCGGTCTTTTATCAGACAAATGTTCAAATGACTGGAAAGGAATGAGGCATCCTTGTTTGTAGGATTAAAACAAATTTAAATCATACAGACAAAGCATTAGAATCTCCGCCTACAAGTTAATCTATCGTGATATTTCTGCTTTTTTTTTTTTTTTTTCCTCTCATTTTGTTGGCCGGTTATACTTTGTTTGCTTCTTCGAAGAATAAAAAACAAAAATGGAAAAAAAAAAGAAGAAAAAAAAAGAAAAAGAAGAAAAAAAGATTGATTGCCAAATGTTTGGCTACAAGTAAAACTCTGAATATTTCAGCAGAGACATTTTTAAACATATATACATACATATATATATATATATATATATACATACACACGCACGCATATGCCACATAAAGGATCATAGAAATCCAACAATATGAATTAAAGGGAAGACCTGAAACTTTTCATTATCAATTTTTCTTGTTTTTTTTTTTACTTGTTCTATCTAGTATAAAGTATATATATATTATTATCTTCAGACATTTTAATATAAAGTTAATATTTATCTTTGTTTATATATATATATATATATATATATATATATATATATATTTTGTTCCAAATAGTCAATTACTTGAAAGATATGAAATCACTGGTATTGAATCATTTTTGATCAGGAGACAAATGCGGTGGTCAGGTCATTTTGTAAGAATGGATGACTCAAGAGTTCCTAAGCAACTTTTTATAGGCAACTGACTAATTCTTGCCGCCCAATAGGGCATCCCCTGCTTCGTTACAAAGATAAACTAAAAGATAACCTGAAGTGTTGTGGAATTTCTCTGAGTTCCTGGGAGAGTGCAGCAGGGGATCGCAGAGAATGGAGGAAGATGTTTTCTAGGGACCAAAGAATTTGAACATAACCGCATTTGTCATAGGGACGCCCTTCGTGCAAATATGAAGGCAAAACACAAGAAAAAATCCACCTAAAAATGAATATGTATGCCATTGTGGTTTCAGAGCACACAGCAAAGCAGGGTTATCTGTTCACTCGAGAAGGCATCTTTGGCCGACGAGCATATGCAAGTTCACCATCTGCGGAGGAGTGTGCTGCACGTCTACAGGACTGCAATTATGCATGTGGTGTCACAGAGCTTAGGAGCTGCTGAAGATTGCATAATGAACCCTCATTCATCGTCATCGATGAGAGAATCCACAACCATATATATATATATATATATATATATATATATATATTAGTGATGGGACGATTCCAATATTTTTCCTGAGTCCAATACAATTCTCAAACTTATTTAATAACTAGCGGGGGTACCCGGCGTTGCCCGAGTGTTTGTTTCCGGGACGGGGGGGGGGGGGGGAGTTTTAAAAAATGTTATGGTAGGTAAGTAGGAAGGATCAAACCCGGAGTCATGAGTAAAAGTAGGAAAATAAAGTGTGAAAAAAAAAAAAAAAAAAAAAAAAAAAACATCTGCAACGTTAACAGTTCAGCCACCAAGAAAAGTCCATTCCAGTTGTTTAGGAAAAAAAAAAAAAAAAAAAAAAAAAAACGACTACGGTAGGTCGGCGCGAATGTGAAAATATAATGTGAATTGTCCAGCACACTAACCACTACGCCACAGAGCACTGCAGCTTAGTTTAGTGATTTTAAATAACTTCACATGAAAGAACTACGAAGCCAAACTGGTGTTCTCTTCTCAACTGTTCCTTGCGAACGATCCCTAAACGGTGTTAAGTGGTGGCAGGGGGAGGAGGAATTTATTAGAGAGAAAATATTTTACCACTTCCATTGATCTTAGTATAGAAATCTAAGATTATCGAGGAATTTGAGAAATAATAAGCCTATAACACACCTCAGATATTGTTCTGCCGTTTGTGCATATTATATTTGCATGAAATATCTTGATTTTTAATCCTATTAAGGTCAAAATCAGACAGGAAAAAATGAGTTCATTTTACTTATATAGAGATAAGACTCATTTCCTCTGATTTTCGTAAAAACACACGTTAAATATGCAGATATTTCCCTAAACATCAAAATACGCTTGTGGAGGATGAGCTATCGATTTTAGTTTTATTGGTATTTTAAAAATCAATAAATATCTAATATTTTATCATTATTACCAGCAATGGAAGATTTTGATTTAAACAAAATCAAATAAAAAAAAGACAATTAAAAGAATTGTTTTGGCATCAGAAAATAGGCATCAATTTTTCCAATTCCGATTCCCCAAAATCTTTCGATTTTTTCCGATTCCGATATCCCCCAAAGTTCTGATTCATTGTCTCATATATACGTAAATCAATACAGAAAAAAAAAATGACGATATAAAATTATATGCTACAATATATATATATATATAACACTAATACATGTATACATATATTCAACTGTTCTACCTAGACATCTAAAATTTTTATACAGTGACTAACATGTGTATATATATATATATCTGTCTTGTCATTTATCATTTTTAGCTAGCAAAAGAGCTCATGCAGCAATTGCGTGAAACGTTAAATTTCAGGTCTTCCTTTTTTCTGTTTTAGTTTTTATATACATGTACATACGTATATATATTATTTATTCTTTTTTTTAGTCTGACTTAGATCAACCCTACGTTTGTGGAGTTGGACTTGTGAAGCATGCAGAGGTGTTTGCAGAGAACCAACGGGTCTGTTTCGTTGGGGTACTGCATCAGCACCTCTGTGACCAATTTTTCCGGAAACAGGGTGTATAGTTTTTGGTAAACATCCATTTCCTGCATCGGAGACATTGTGGAGGACGGTAGGGACACGTGGCGCGTTGGAGAGTGGATTATATTTTGCTGCGCAATGTGATGTGCAGATGTTTGATGTATCGGAAGGTAGTTCATAGACGGCGGACTAATTGGTGATTGAGCGTAGGAATATTGAGTTGGATCCATGTATGCCCTTGGCATTGTATGCGTGTTCGCAAAAGACACCGGAGTACCAGGATTAGGGTGGACAGGCTCGTATAAAGTGTTGGGGTACTTCTGTTCGGAATTGCTCAGAATCGGTTGAAATGGTGGGGAAAGATTTATCTGGTTGTAGTGATCCAGATTTGGATGCGCCATCCAGTTGCTCGGGTAACTCGATTGACGACCCAAAGTCGGAGGGTAGGAAAGAAACTTTTCCGGTGAGGTTTGCATCTGGGCCATGGGTGGCATCATCGGTTCGTAAACTAAGGGGAACTGAGTTCGGTCTAGATAATGGATTGCTTGCCGTAAAGGCTTGTAATGGGATTCCGAAACAAAGGATCGACTGCGAGGACTATTTTGTTTTAAGCGCACGTCGTCTTCGCTGGTGATGCTATACTGGCGACTCACTTTCAGGTGTTGCGGGAGCGGTGAGTGTTTGTTTTGTGGACTGTGTTTCAATGGAACTGATTTGGTAGGACTGCAGGAATTTTTTGTCACGTTCGAAGCGCCCATAGATTTCTTCTCTGCATCTTTGGTCGCATCGTCGGAGAGTTTCTTAGCCAATTGTAAGTGGCCGATTACCAGAGGTTCTGTAGAAGTTGCCTGGTATCGATTTGAAAGATTGAGGAGGGGAGAATGGGAACTCAGGGCTGATACCTCAGCACTGTTGATATTGTTATTGTTATTGCTGCCGCTGCTGTTGTTGCTGCTGCTGCTGCTATTGTTGTTGTTGTTAGCTCTGGAGAATTTCCCCAACATAGCAGATTCGCTCCGATTAATATTCATCGCGAGTTTGTTTAGTTTCTCGTTGTATTCGATATGTTGACGTTTTTCTATTGCCTTTGCATCCAGAGTTGCATTCGAAGATTCCGTGGCATCATCCTCTTTCTGACAAACTGACTTCGTTCGAGCCAAAGTAGCTTTTGTTTTCGCTTTCCTGTCAGCTTTATTCTTTTCACCTGTAAATAAAATTAAAAAGAAGACTCAATATTAAGGATAGAAATAGATTACGTTATTCTTTACAGTAAAGAGAAACCCATTTACCACCATCCTTGAATGGCCATTCAGCCTTTATAAGAAGAAACTCATTAGTACAAAGAAAACTAGCAGGTTGCCTGATGTTGCCCCGTCATAAAACATGCTTAGATATATTTTACTTCATGCAGATTTCATATTTATTATTATAGAGCAAATTTTCTATTGATAATTATATTGTACCCAATATATTGTACTGATTTCAATAGTTTAAAAAAAAAGAAAGACTTTGGTGCCATCAGCTAGAATCAAAACCAAAACATAGCATTCCAACCTTATTTGTTACCATTGGAGATAACAGATGGATATCAGAATTTTAAAAATTAACTTACTTTACCATAGAAAGTATATTTGTGTATGCATAGAGAGTGAGCGTTTAGTCGACTTCCGCCTGCTAAGTTGCAGGTTTTTTTTAATTTTGAACCCTTACCAGCTAATTATAAAAACTAAAGAGAAAATCGAATTTGTTCTGCATATTCAAATCCCTTATATATCAAGTTCCAAGTCTGTAGATCAAAAATTGACAGAGGAGTTTGATAGAGACAGTTTGACAGACAGACAGGGTCAATTTTTTTATATATATACTAACAGTTCAGCCCGGCTTTGCTCGAGCCTTATGTACTGTTCATAACTTGCCCTACGTGTGAATACACTTTATGTAAGATTTCAAATGTTTAGACCAAAATTTGTCTGAGTAATTTTGTAGAGACCGCAGAGATCCATTTTTTTTTTTTTTTTTTTTTTTTTTAACTTTGACCCCAATTTTGAACCGTTAGCATTTGTTTTGGGGCTCAAATCAAATTCAAAAGTTTGATCCATGTTCAAGTAACCTACATTTAAAATTGTAAGTATTTAGACCAAAATTGGCGGAGGAGTTTGGTAGAGCTTTCAAAAGGTCAAATCGTTGAACTTTGATCCCTTGACAGCCAAATTTCTGGCCGAAAACCGATAAAAAAGATTTTCCCAAATCTCAATTCTCTAGACCGAAAATTGATAGAGTTATTGTGTAGGTAAATGTACACAGACACAGACATTTTCACTTATATACACACACACACTAGCAGGTATACTACCCAGTTATACAATACACTTAAATATGATATTTTAATCCATGCAAATTTTGTATTTGTTATTACAGAGCAAATTTTCTATCGATTTTTATATTGTATCCAATATTATATATATATATATATATATATAGATATCAATGATTTCAAAAGTTGAACCAGCTTCCTTCAAAGGAGGAAGCGTCTAGGGAATGTAAAATTCATAAGCAATCCCAGTTGCATATATATGCTGGTTAAGCGGGATGATAATGTTAGGTTTTTGCAGTTCTTGCAGGGAGGTGTCGACGTCCTACATACAGCGTCTGGTATTCTCAAACAATCACCCATCATTAACGACCAGGCTCAACATTGCTTAACTTACAGCACAATCATGTTGACACACTGGTTCTCATTAGATTTAGAAATAACAGAAAAGCCAGTTACCTTCTGCCATCACTCGGTCTTTAACTTCTTGCATCATTGGTTTATAACGTTCAGCAAGTTTCTCCATCACAGTTTTGTGTGGTGCATTTCCCCTCTCTGGATGGTGGTATTTACATTTGTTGCCATACGTACACTTCTTGCCATATGGACATGTTGGAGGTAAAGGCTCTGGTGCTGTGGGTGTTTTACGCAAGAAATTATCA
Source organism: Euprymna scolopes (assembly GCF_053919585.1). Taxonomy (NCBI): domain Eukaryota; kingdom Metazoa; phylum Mollusca; class Cephalopoda; order Sepiida; family Sepiolidae; genus Euprymna; species Euprymna scolopes. The sequence continues at coordinate 79,452,414 of NC_136519.1, forward strand.
AGACTGGGACCATGTCGACCAAGCGGGTCATCAGGAGGCATGAACCTAAGAAAAAAAAATAAATAAAATAAAAACTTTTTTAAATAAAATAAAAATAAAGAAATAAAATAAATAAAAAAGAAATAAAAATAAAATAAATAAATTTAATAAATAAAAAATTAAAAAAAAAAAATAATTTAAAAATAAAAATTTTAATAAAAAATTAGAAAAAAAAAAAAAAAAATTGGAAAAAAAAAATTTAAAGAATAAAGTAAAAGATGATCACACTTTTAGAAGATACTTATTTTGAATAAAATTTAAATGCAAAAATTTGAAAACTTTGAAGTAACACTTCAACTCACTTGTCTTCCATAAATGAATACATTAAAAGACGTTCCTCAACGACTTTTCGGAAGCCTTCGTTCTCGTTAAGCAAGTCTCGATAATTATCATTTGAAACAACGATTCCGTCAAGTTCATGGGCAACTTTAAGAATGTATCTGTCGTCGTAGCAGGCAACACGGCGGCCCTTGATCGTCCGAGCTGGGGTGAACACAAGAATCCGTTCTTTTTCCAATTCCATCAAAATTTCTTGGTCTGTTTAAATAATAATAAAAAAAAATATCCAAAATAAAAGTAAGTTGATATGAATGAGAAAGGCACAACTTAAAAAAAAAAAAAAATAAAATAAAAGCAAAAATTTTGTAAGCAAAGAATAAAAAAATGCTGTATAGTGGACGCGAACTTGCAAAAGTTAAGTTTGTAAGCGAACACGTTATCAATCGGACCCCGATGACACATGTTATGACGTTACAAATTTAACTTTTAAAAAATGAAACAACAAATCGACCATTCACACATGCATGATTAACAAACAGTGTTGAAACTATATGCGTGTGTGTGTGTGTGTCATGGCTGGGTTCGAATCTCCCGATGGGCAGCAATCGTGTAACTCTGCACTGATGATTCCCAAAAGGTTGAAACACTAGTGTCTGCAGGTATTAAAATATATATATATATATATATACAGTGGAGTGAAACAAATATTCATACGCATGAAAACTTCACACAAAACATTTTTACATGAAATAATTGACAATTTTTTTTTCCTAATCTTTTGATATTGTGTCCGAGACATTGCTCTTACCATGTTTGTGCTGTTTCGATGCGGTTGACAAAAGTTTTTAGCAAACACACAGCTGAGATTTAGATTATAGATAATGTGCTAACTACATGCATTAAAAAATGGGTTCCGTTTGAAATTCCGTGCCGATTACAGCGGTCAACAAAGTTTCCCCAGAGTTCAACAAGATAAACCTGAAGAAGGTTGGGAGTTAATTTAATGAAAATAGAAGTCCAAAGAATCCAAATAACACGGGAGAGTGTTTTGTAAGTAACGGACCATTACTGGAAGCTCAAAGAAATTGGATTTTTACCAATGGACAATGGTACAACAGGCTAGTACACATAGAAATTTAGATAACCTGTGTAGATTATGTTTGAATAATTTCACTTTAAAAACCCCCAAAACCTAATCAACTGTAGAAGTGGAATAACAAACAACTGTATTCACAAAAACTTTACTTTTCACAAATAATATGTAAGTGATGAGTTCATTAGATGCAAAACAGTTGACTTCAGAGGAACAATAAATCTGGACAGTATAGGAAGAGGTGTACAGAAGAGTAGACTTTGATGGTGTGATCACACTGTAAGAAAGGGTGATAGTTCTTGGGTTAGTAGATGTAGAACAGTTGAGATAGCAGGTTCAGTGTACAAGAGAAGGCCAAGGAAACCATGGTTGGAAGTGATAAGGATGAGCTTGAGAGAAAGAAGGATAAATAAAGACTTGGCCAGAGATAAGTTAGTTTGGAAGTCAATTTCTAAAATTTGTATTATTCAGTTCTCATCAACAGTGTTATTCACAAAATGTTTCGATCAACGTAACTTTTTTTTTTTTAAATTCAATTCAGTCCAGTTCAAACAAGGCAGAGTGCCACTTTGAAGTAGGGGGCTACTATCGGGGACACAAGTTGCAGGGATATTATGAAGGGAGATGAGTAGCAAGATGTCTGTTTACATTACACTTGAACTTCTGCATGTCAGTACAGTTGGGAAAGCAGAATCTCGGAAGGGAGATCCAAAGTCTAGCAATTCTGGGGAAAAAAAACTATTGGAGTAAAAAGCTTTCTTACATCTAGGGATCTCTACTGTGAAAGGGTGGGATTTTGCTGCTTGTCAGGTTTACCCTATTAAACTATGGAATCTTTTGGTTGAACTTGGGAATCTGGCCGAAATTTTGAACAGAACAGAAAATTCCGTGCAGACCCCCCCCACCACCACCACCACTCCAAGAGTTTAACACAAAGATTCCCAAGTTTGACAAGATACACCTGAAGATGGTATATTGACTGAAACGTCCTGAGAATCACTTAAAAGGAGAACAGTAGTCCAAATAATTCAAATGACACTTAAAAAAAATAAACATTCAATGCATTCTAGATATGTTTATTTTTTTAACATGCAAAATGGATGTTTAACTGAATATTACAATATTAACGGAATGTTACAATATCAACGGAATGTTACAATATCAACGGAATGCTACAATATCAACGGAATGCTACAATATCAACGGAATGCTACAATATCAACGGAATGCTACAATATCAACGGAATGCTACAATATCAACGGAATGTTACAATATCAACGGAATGCTACAATATCAACGGAATGCTACAATATCAACGGAATGTTACAATATCAACGGAATGTTACAATATCAACGGAATGCTACAATATCAACGGAATGTTACAATATCAACGGAATGTTACAATATCAACGGAATGTTACAATATCAACGGAATGTTACAATATCAACGGAATGTTACAATATCAACGGAATGCTACAATATCAACGGAATGCTACAATATCAACGGAATGCTACAATATCAACGGAATGTTACAATATTAACGGAATGTTACAATATCAACGGAATGCTACAATATCAACGGAATGCTACAATATCAACGGAATGCTACAATATCAACGGAATGCTACAATATCAACGGAATGCTACAATATCAACGGAATGCTACAATATCAACGGAATGTTACAATATTAACGGAATGCTACAATATTAACGGAATGCTACAATATTAACAGCGATGATAACTTTAAAGAAATAGAGACAAAGTGCTTTGGGAGAATGCCAAGCAACATTTTTTTTTCCCATTGCATTTTCACCCAAACAAAGCAGTGCCACTTTGATGTAGGGGGCTATTATCTGAGCCATAGTTACAATGATACTATGTAGGGAGTTGAGCAGCAAGATGTCTCCTTAAATTAAACTCAAACTTCTGCATGTCAGTACAGTCAGGGAAACCGGAAGACGGAAGGGAATTCCAAAGTCTAGCAATCTGAGGAAAGAAACTATTGGAGGAGAAAGCTTTCTCACATCTAGGGAATCTGTGTAGGGGTGAGATTTACCTGCTTGTCAGGGATATTTACGTACAAGGGGGTACAAGGGCTTGTGAAACAGGCAGAAGGATGTAACATTTTGTCAATGGGACACATTTTAGGGTTAGGGTTAATAAACGTAAACTTGCAAAAATCAGATTCCATAGTTGGCATAGGGTTACTGATCCTTCTTTACAATCAAGTACTTACAAGGTGAAGGTTGCCAACATCCATATACAAGTGAAAGTGGTGCTATGGTGGAGTTGGCTGGATTTGATCTTGGTGCACCAAGATCGTCAATCCACGTCATCATCCATCTCACCACTGTCACTTCCCTGTATTCAAGAAAAAAAAAAATAAAAATAAAAAAAAGCAATGCAAAACTTTAGCCAGGTTTTCAAACAAAACCCTATCCATCATGCATTGCGATTTTGGTTGTCACATGCTAGTAGGAGACTTGACTAATTAGGTCACTGGCTCTAAAACAAAAACAAGACCCTTAAACATATCTCAAAGAAGCTTAAATTTGGAGAATATTTATCAAAGTCTAATAGCTATTGTTAAATTTTTTTGGTTTTTTTCATACATCATATCTAAACATTTTATTTCATGATACGCTGTGTATTTTATCCTTTATTTATATATAATGAATTTAAATTTAAAGGCTTGCTCAAAACCAAACCAATGAAAAATTGCTTTTTGTAAAAAATTGCTAAAAAGAAAATGGCTGCCAAGTTCTTAGAATGCATTCAACAAGTCTTGTCAATCATGTTTATGGCAATGATTTCATGTGGACTGAAGAAATGATATTCCAACTCATCACGGATCTGGTGGATAATTTCGAAGAGTCAGTTCGTATCAAAATTTTCGATTCGAATTTGTATTTTGCATCAGAGTATCGGCTCAGTTTTTGTGGTACTTTTTGTATTGCTTTCTTAGAATGCGTCCAACAAATCTTGTAAATGATATTTATAAACAACGATTTCATGTAGATGAAGGAATAACAATATTCTAACTTGTCATGGAGCTGAGAATTTCGAAATGATTCAATGAATTAACAAAGACCAGTGATTAGCCAATTCTTGGAAGTCTGGAGTCTATAATTTACTATGTGCATTGAACTGCTATTCACAGTTAATTAATGGTTGGATGTAGAAATGTTTAAAAGAGGGTTGGTTGGTTGTTTTACGGCATATCAACCCTTTTCGGGTTATTTAATGCCGAATACAAAGATTTTGAAGAAAAATGTTTTAATAGAATATATTTGTTGTTTTCAAGTCATTTTCTATTTAACCCATAGTTGGGACCCTAACAGGTACTACCACTCCGGGTCAGAGTGGACCTGGGAGCAATGGTAATTAAAGGGTGACTCCACACTCCCCAAAGCCAACAAGCTGGGGCCCTCACCACTGGATATAGTTTAAGGTCATATCCAGGACCTCCATTGAGGGACTTTTACCCTCTGCAGGGGGGCAGTCAGCGTATTCTAATGCCCCACCGACAGGGCCGTTTAAAAGATGGATTTTGTTGTTTAATATGAAAAAATTTGTATAAAACATACATATATACACACACATATTAGTGATGGGACGATTCCAATATTATTACAGATTCCAATATTATTACCGATTCCGTACTAAATTCCTCATTCTGATTTTTACAAATCTCTAAAGATTTAATTATAAATTTGTTATTTTTCCCCAGTTACCGTAAAAAGACATGTTTTAAATGGTCAGATGTTTTCCTACACGTCAAAATAAACTTGTAGGGGATGTTGTTTCGATTTTAGTTTTAAAAAATATAAATATTTACTATGTTGTTGTTGTTATTATTATTATTATTATTATTATTATTATTACCTGCAATGGAAGGTTTTGCTTTTAACAAAATCAAGTAAAAAAAAAAAAAAAAAAAAAAAAAAATAATTAAAAGAATCGTTTTGGCATCGGACGATAGGCACAAATTTCTTTCGATTCCGATTCTGATTAATCATCCTAACACAAATATATATGGATTGGGTTAGGAGCAAGTTTGAGTTACAGCAGACCTATGAATAATGCTCATTAAGGGATGATTATCCACTATATGAAAGCTTCCAAATTCGGGTTCTCAACACAGGATGCACTCAACGGTCACACCTAGGACTCATGTCCACCCTAAGATACACCAGTGCGCATTAAAGATGTTAGGCATACACAAGGGAGGAGATAAAAAAAAAAATTTAAAAAGTGACGTTACCTGTGATAGGTGCATCTTTACGAGGTGACTCTTTACGCCATAACGGAACGAACACGACAATCTTTCGATGACCTCTCTGCTTAAAGTAATCCACGGCGTACTTGATGCCCTTGCAAGAAAATACTTCCCGGTTACCATGCCTACAAAAAAAGAAAAACAATTTTAGTATCTTTTTTTTTTTTATAAATTTTCTCATCAATTTGTTCAAGCTAGAGAAGGAATATCCTAGCGGATGCCAAACATTCACCCGTTAACTCAGATATTCCAACCGAGAGATCTTTTTATGATTCTAATTGTTCCTTTAAGTGCAATTGATTGAATCTCTCCTGCACTTGGTTCACTAGGTATATTTGCCAGGAAATTCTTTTTCAGGAGTCCAGTAAACCGCTCAGATATTCCAACCGAGAGATTTTTTTCAGAATCTGACTGTCCCTTTAAGTGCAAGTGTTTGAATCTCCCCTGCACTTGGTTCACTGGGTATATCTAGCAGGTTTTTTGTGTTTTATTTTAGTTTGTCAACGTGTGTTATGTTACATCGACCCTTTTTATTTTTTTTTCATGTTATTCAACGCTTTTTGCATGATATGTATACATATAAGACAATCACGTTGATACACACATTCTTGCTTGATTCCCAAAGTTAAGCAACGTGGAGTCTGGTCAGTACCAGATGGGTGACCATTTGGGTATTACCAGCCACTGTATGTAGGAGGACGAGATCTCCCTGCAAGAACTTCAAAAACCTAACATTGTCGTCTCCCTCGATCGGGATTTACATGCAACTGAGGATCGCTTGTGAACTTGATATTCCCACAAAACTTCTTCCTTTGGAGGAAGCTGGTTCAGCTAAGCCAGGGGGGATGCTGTTGACATGCATATGCACATACATATTGTATCATTATCACTGGCATAATATTCAGTTTAACATCCGTCTTACATGCAGAAACTTTTTAATAATTCATTTTCACACACCGCCAAACAGTCGGGCAACACCGCACTCCCTCGGCTAGTTGTATGTAATTAGAAAAACTCATTAAATCAGATTTGTTAGGGGAAAAAAGTGCAATGAAAAAAAAAAAAAAAAAAAAAAAAAAAAAAATTTTTTTTTTTTTACTGCTATTTCAAGCTAAACAAAGTATAGTGTCACTTTAATGTAAAGTGCTACTATTTGGGTATTACCAGCCACTGTATGTAGGAGGACAATGTAAAGTGCTACTATTTGGGACCAGATTTGCAAGAATACGGTGTAGAGAATTGAGCAGCGAGATGTTTGTTCATAGTACACTTAAAATTCTGCAAGTCATTACTAAGGCTACGACAACAGCATATTCTTTTAATTGTTTTGACTCTCGAGTATATATCCGACACAGTTAGACACAGTTAATCAACCGAGAACCACATCATTCTATCTAAAAGCATATAAGATATCAACGGATACAAACTCGAGAGTCAAAACAATGAAAAGAATATGCTGTTTCTAGTTATTACAGTCAGAGAAGCAGGGACGTGGGAAGGAATTCCAAAGTCCAGCAGTTTGAAGGAAGAAACTATCGGAGTAAAAGACTGTCCGGCATCTAGAGATCACTATTGTGTAGGGGTGGGATTTTGCTGCTTATTGGGTTAGTCAGAGTGAAGTGGTACAAGTGCCTTCGGTTTGTCGAAGCACATTTCATCAAATACTTCTAAAACAGGCAAAGAGATGTAACATTTCAGTGATGGGACAGAGGTTGGAGGTTTGTTAATAGTATGGGATCCATTAGGTTGGCGATTCTCTTTTGGACTCAAAGAGGGAGAGACTAGTGGCAGATGCACCAGCCCGTGCATGAGCGAATGTTAACTTTGTAGAGATACAGGATGCTTTCCGGTGTGAGCAACTGTCTAGCATGGTAAAGAGAACCCGCCTCCTTTGCAGCAGCCTTGGCAATATCTTCAATGTATTTGTTCCAATTCATGTTACTTGTGAATGTTAAGCTAAGGAGTTTGAACAAAGAACTTTTTTTTTTTTTTTTTTTTTTTTTTTTTTTTACACACACGGTGATCACCACTTATCAAGGCCCGGAAGCCACTCAGGGATAAGGGTTATTGCAAGTACAGTACGTTAGTGTGGAGATTTAATGAACTGTTTACTTAAGGGAGCGGTTCATTAGGAATTTGTTTACGTTGAACTTGAAGACATTCAGGTTGTAGTCAGGTGGGAAGCAGGCAGATGGAACAGAGTACCACAGGCGTGCAGAACTTTCGGGTAATGTTTAATATGTACGCGGGGATCCTTTGTCCAAGGTGACTTTTAGCTTGGATATGAGAGACATCGTCACTATCTTCTTTGGGTGGCTGTTACATGCAGCAGAAATGAAACGAGAAGAAAGCATCGATAGTATATCCTTTTGATTTTATACTTTATTCACCACAAACAAGGCACAACATCACAGAGCGAGAAGAGGGCTACTGTGAACGAGGGGCCGAATTTACAGAGATCATCCTACATAGGAAGTTTGTAACATAGTGCGAATGCATGTATGTAAATGCATGACATGATGTTAACAATGGGGAAAAAAAGAACTATAGAGATGATTATGAGAGAGATGAGATAAAGTTCAAGATCTCGTGAGAGATATGGATAAAGTTCAAGATCTCGTGAGAGATATGGATAAAGTTAGAGATCTCGTGAGAGATATGGATAAAGTTAGAGATCTCGTGAGAGATATGGATAAAGTTAGAGATCTCGTGAGAGATATGGATAAAGTTAGAGATCTCGTGAGAGATATGGATAAAGTTAGAGATCTCGTGAGAGATATGGATAAAGTTAGAGATCTCGTGAGAGATATGGATAAAGTTAGAGATCTCGTGAGAGATATGGATAAAGTTAGAGATCTCGTGAGAGATATGGATAAAGTTAGAGATCTCGTGAGAGATGTAGACAACATTCGAGATCAGGTGGGTGATGTCACGGCTGCAACAATGTAGCAATGACATTTCGTCAAAGAAAAAGCGAGTTGGAGTTATTTCCTATTCTTTGTCTTGGCCTCCTTCGCGACTGCAACTGCACACGTGTGTTGGTCCGTGGAAAATGTTACACAACATAAGTTTCAAAGATTTATACAAATTTATAGGGACCATCCTAAGTGGAAAGTTGTGCAGCGAGATGTTTGTTCACATTACATTTCAATTTCTGCATGTTGGCACAGCCAACAAAAACACGGAGAAGATAAGGAAGGAATTCCAAAAAAGCAAGCAGTTCAAGGACAAAAGCTATTTGAATAGAAAGTTTTTCATGAATGTGGTGACTTTTATGGTCATCATCATCATCATATATGAATCTGAAGATTCTGTTGTTGGCATTGGTTTCCGATATTTTTTCTAGTCAGAATTCTTTTTAGAAAGACATCAGATACTTACAGGAGGGGGCCACGAGAAGGTTGCTAATGTCTTAAGCGAAAGTGATTCTGTTGTGGAACGAACTGGATTCAAACTTGGAACACCCAGGTTGTCAGTACGTGTCATTAACCACTAGACTAGTGTTACCTTTCAACTTCTGTAGTAAAGGGGTGAGATTTCGCCGACTGACAGGGTGGCCAGGGGCTACTAGTGAAGCAAGTTCATCAGAACACATTCCATTAAAGTACTTGTAAAACAAGTATGGAGATGCAACCCTGCGGTGATGGGACAGGGGCTGGAGCTTAGTAGACAGTCTGGAATCTATTAGATTAGAGACATTTTTTTGGGGGGGGGGGACCCTTGGGAGGGAGATTTAAAAAGTAGTGTGTCACACCCACTTTTTCTTTTCAAACTCTTGTTTTGTTATTCATCATCCCAAGCAACACCAGGTATCCCTGCTGGTATAAGCAAAAGCAAAAGCAAAAAAAAAAAAAGTAAAATACTTACTGCATGGCGACATTACTTCCATCGATAACGATCCTTCGTAAATTATCCCCATCATCGTCGTCATCAGGATTCGGGCTGGGAACTTTGGTATCCTCTAAGGCACTTTCTGGCGACGGGCTCAACCCTAACTCGGGCTCCTCAGATGCCCTCGGAGTCCGCGCGAACAACTTGATGAGTTCCGCAAGGAGGACATCGCTCTTCTCCGCTTCGGGCCCGAGTTTCTTTAGCACGGTCATGAGGTCAGACTCGTCGTAGCCCAAGCGTATTGCATAATCCACTTTCGACAAATAGTTTGGATCGGACCGGATCCTCTGTTCTTCTTCGTTGCTGCTGGAGTCCATTTCGCTATTCCAGTCGTCCTCTTCTGTTTCCGAGGTAGAGTTGTGAGGAGCGTCAGTGTCCTGGTGAGGGAGATAGTTAGATTCCAGAGTTTCAGGTTTCCTGTTAGCCATCTTTGGTAACGTGTCCAGATTATTCTGTATGGAGCACATTCTGCCAGTTGTGCCGCACAAATACGAGTTGAAATTCTGCTTTTTTATCAAATCATTTGACGGGACTACCAATAACATTCTATAAGGTGACAATAATTGGTTGCGTTATGTATTTTGTTGGTGGTTGTGCAAGCACTTCGCGCTGTAATCCTGTAAGAACAAAAAAAATATCATTAGAAAATTATCCAACCAGACAGCATGCATATTAATTAGTGATAGGGCGATTCCAATACAATTACGGATTCTGTTCTAAATTCCTGATTTTTTTTTTTTTTAAATCTTTAAACAGTTATTGCGTTGTTATCATATTTACATTTTGGGATTTACATAAAACTCATGTACCTTGTGTATATATTTTTGCAAACGTAAATATACAATCGTAGGAGGGGGGGATCTATAGATTTTAGTTTTACTTATAAAAAAAATAAATCGATTAGTTTTACTTATAAAAAAATAAATAAATATCAATAAATATTTGTCATTTTATTTGTAACAGCAATGGAAAATTGTTTTCAATAAACAAAAAAAAAAAATTAAAAGAATCGTTTTTTGGCATCGGAAAACAGGTACAATTTTTTATGATCAGATACTAAAAAAAAACCAAAAAAAAAACCTAGCTTTCTTTTCTTTTTTTTTCAATTCCCGATTCCAATTGATCATTCCAACACTATTTTTAATTTTCTTATGATTCTGTTCAAGCTGTGGATGGGGCATCCCACTGGATGCAAAACATTCACCCACCATCTCATACATTCCAACTGAGAGATCTTTTTAAGATTCTTACTGTTCCTTTAAGTACAACTGCTTCTATCTTGCACTTGGTTCACCGGGTATATTTGCTAGATAGTTTTTGAAATTCTTTTTCACGAGTCCAATTGCTCCTTTAATTACTGGAATGATAGAGATCTTCCTAAGATTCCAGTTTCTTTTAATGTCAGACATGAGACGTTGGTATTTCGTTAGCTTTTCTCTCCTAGTTCTGTTTAACACATTGGGGACACTGACTTCTACTAAGGTTGCTTCTCTCCCTTTCTTGTCACACAACAGCATTCAACTTTGGTAACCTCAGTAAATTCTTAGAAACAGAATTGCATGCGAGGTTGGCACTAATTGAATTGATCTCAATTAGCAAGCCTCATCGGGGATCGTCCCTTGTTTTTGATCAATAACGTTTTTGTAAACTTTAAATCATGAAAATTGATTAAATAGGTTTTGTTTTTTGAAAGAAAATATAATTTTATGCGAAATTTCCCCCAAATTCAAGGGCGACAATTCAATTCGACTACGGAGATTTTTGTATTCAAAATACATAAAACTTTTTAATCATTAAAAATAGTACAATTTGTATTTGTTTTCCTTAAATCCAGGGGAGGTAATTGTAGTCTGTAAATTTGACAAAATATTAAAATCCCACATTTCAGAATAAAAAAATAACGGATTGCTTTTTATATATATATATATATATATATATATATATATATATTGTAAAGAGAAAAAAACTTTTTCGTGATTTTTCGAAGTTTTACTATTTTCATCATGGCCGGTAATAATGTTCTATTTATTTATTTTTTAAATATTTTTTACGACCTGCTCCAGCTCCACTGCTCCACTCCAGTGAGGCTCCACTACTGCTCTAGCGTAGTATAAACACCCCCAAAAACGTGTTAATAACGGCTTTCGGAATAAACACCCCGCCATGTTAAGAACGGTTTTCGAGGTTGGGGGAGGGGGTTTGTTCCGAAAGCCGTTCTTAACATGGGGAGGTTGGGAGGTGCTTATTCTGGAGAGCGTCGTAAAAATGTATCATTTTTTTTAAAACCTAAAATGCATGGTAAATTTATACAAATACCGTGACAGCGAATTAGTAGAAAAAAATGTACCCTAACCCTAACCCTAGCAGTATCAGAATTTTTGTAGGAATTTTTGACACCCCTAACACGAAACTGCGAATACAATATAAAAATCTCGTAATTTCTCTGTTAAAAGTGGGTTATTTATTTTCTTTATGGATTATACTTCCAAAATAAACTATTACAGTTGTTTTAAAAGTAATAAAAATATTTTTATTTTTTTTTAAAACAGTAATGAATTTTCCGAACTCAATATTTTTCAATTTTTAAACTCAATATTTTTAAATTTTAAAAATCTATCAAAATTTTTCTATTGATTCTATTTTTACGATATTTTCAGGGTCAATGTGAAATTTTATGTTCTTTCCAATAAACCGAATATAATATTTTAGACAAACGTTTTTTTTTAAATTCACGCCCCCCCATTTTCACGCCCCCCCCATTTTCACGCCCCCCCCATTTTGAAATGTCTATTAAAAAGTAAATAATTAATTTATGTTTAATAGGTTTATATATCACAAATTGAAGAGAAAAGGTCAATAAATAATATATTCAAATTTAAAACAAAAAAAAAAAATCAGTTTTTTAGAAATTTACCTGTAAAGTCCGAAGTTTAAAACCTTATTTTATAAGAACACATTTTTTCTTTTTGTCTTTTTTTTTTTTTTTTTAATGAAACCTTGGTCCTTGCTCCTTTAATTGAAAAAAAAATTAGGGCTTGAATTACATTTTTCGAGGAGTTATAAGCTTAGAAAGATAGGGGGTCGAATAATTTACGCCTCTCATTTTGAAATGTCTATTAAAAAGTAAATAATTAATTTATGTTTAATAGGTTTATATATCACAAATTGAAGAGAAAAGGTCAATAAATAATATATTCAAATTTAAAACAAAAAAAAAAATCAGTTTTTTAGAAATTTACCTGTAAAGTCCGAAGTTTAAAACCTTTTTAAAAAAAAAAAAACACATTGTTTTGTTTTTGTTTTTTTTTAAATAAAACCTTGGTCCTTACTCCTTTAATTGAAAAAAAAAATTAGGGCTTGAATTACATTTTTCGAGGAGTTATAAGCTTGGAAAGATGGGGTGGAATTATTCACTATTTTCACGAAATTTCTGACACTGCTACCCTAACCCAGTTTTCAGATTCGTGTTCAGCACACCGAAACGTAACAGAATACTACGTAAAAGATTTTACTAATTCGCTGTCACGGTGTTTGTATAATAATACCAAATGCATTTTTGAAATCGAATTATACTGCAGAAACAGCAAAGATTTCTGCTACTAAAGAAGAAAAATGTTTTGCAAATAAAAAAATTCATAAATATTTTGGTGTTTAACGCATTTCAGATGAAAACATTACGTACTTACGTGTGATGACGAAATCAGTGTAAATTACGAAAACTAATCTAGTAAAAATAATTACAAGTAAAAATAGATTTATTTAGTTGTATGCGGAAGAATTGTGCGACTAATTCAGTTCACAATTTTAAAATAAAAATTCTCAAAACGTAATCATGGACGATTTTTTCTTTTCTTTTTTTTTGTTTTAAATACATCTCGCTCATCTTTACTGGGCTATTTTTCGTTATTTTGTGAATCTATACTGATGTCGACATGATACATGAGTGCATAATGTTCTCACCTGAAATGCGTCGGTTTAAAAGATCACCAATTCACACAAGCACCATTTTTTCTTTGAAATAATACTTTTTTAAAAGCAGTGCGCGCACACGCCCATGACCTACTTTTTTTTTTTTTTTTTAGTCATATCTAGACATGTGTCGGGTTAAGGTTATAGTCCAGGTCATAATGTTGACATCGAGGAGAGACTCATTTCTCACCGTAAAAAAAAAAAAAAAAAAAAAAAAAAAAAAAAAAAAGAAATGCCCATGGGTCGTCTAAACATCGTCTTTAAAATACACCAATAAAACTTAAGTTGTGGAATACCCCCCTTTTTTTTACCCCTTCCCTTCGCATAAGAACTAAACAAATCCCACATTTGAGAACCTCTAACGACTAGCAGCTGTATTTCAAAATTTACAATAAGTTAACGAGTTTAGGAGTAACTCACAGGTGGTGTTCGATGGAACCCGAGTGACAAGTCTCCCCACATTTCCAGCACCTCCGCCTCGTTCGATAACCGTTGCAAATCACGTTACGTTATCGCAACAGCAGTTTACCATTGATTTTACGCTGAAATTTTATTATCAGTATTATTATTATTAGTAGTAGTAGTAGTAGAGGTTTCCCTCTCCCCCATCCCCCTCAATGTCGAATTTGGTGTAATTTTGTCAAATGCTATCAAAGCCTCAAAAGTTAATTAGAATTCAAGAAATCTAATTTAGAAGTCACATTGAAGGTATTTATTCCTCTTCCACCGCGAGAAACGCGACACAAGGGCTGGAAAGTGGGATTGAAAAGTCGGTGGCCCGGAGAAGGAGGGGCACTTTGACCCTGCAAAATATGTCGGGGCAGTCCCATTGACATTCCCCTGGTAGAGGCGCCTCAAGCGATTAGTTACCAACTAATAATCCCTTATCAAAGAGAGAGAAGACAAAACTTGGGGAGATAGACCTCCTAGAACTGCACAAGACCAGCATTATTACACCGTAACCAACAGGGGGCAGATGATTACAGAAATTATTTAATTTCTTGGCCTGGGGAGAAAAATATAATAATAAAAAAATACTATTGGGTAAAAAAAAAAAAAAAAAAAACTCACGCGAAAATAGAAGAGATATTGCAACATACCCCATAGTACAATGGAACAGCCAGCATTTATAAACTCTTAACAGATGCGTGGACGACGAATGGTTTATATAAGAAAAAAAAATGTCTAAAAGTTTAAAAACAAAGTTGAAAAGGAATAAAATTGTTTTCTGACCTACATTGAAAGCTTCTGGGTTGTGTTTGTGTAAACGAATTAGAGAGAGAATGCAGAGAGAGAACCAGGAGGTATGTAGCCGTATACAAAGGAAGACACGCATGAAGCGAAAGAGAAAAAAGAAAGTTAAAGACATAAAGAGAGAGAGAGAAAGAGAGATAGCGGGGGGACATACAAAGAGAGAAAGAGATATGAAGAATGCAGAAAAAGAGAGAGAGGAAAGACAGAGAGAAATAGAAACAAGCGGGAAAGACAGCGGGAGAATGCAGACAAAGAGAGAGGGGTAAGTGGGTTAAGAGGAGGGGGCAGACAGCAGACAGGTAGAGGGGAAGGGAGAGGAGGCAGTTGAATATCAAGTTTTGAATTCGTTGTTGTTGTCGCCTTAAACGTCCAATAAGTAACTAGGCTAAACTATGAAAATAAATAAACAAAATTTTATAAACACGTTTTTGTTTTAGCAAAACTTGACTGAAAATCCTTGCCAAAAAATGTTTACATAAAATTTTTTTTTTTCAGATAGACTTTCAATTTGATACTTGTTTAGTTTAATCAAGACAAAAAAAAAAAATATTTAAAAAAAAAAAAAAAAAAAAAAAAATGAAAATATTGAAAAAAAAAAAAAAATGGAAATTAAAAAAAAAAATGAAAATATTAAAAAATGAAAATTAATATTTTCATTTTTTTTCTTTTTAATATTTTCAGTTTTTTAAATGAAAATATTAAAAAAAAATGATAATGTTTAAAAAAATTATATTGTACATACACGTTATGGAATTAAGTTCTCATAAAAAAATTCATTTAATTTGATATATACACATACACACACACACACACCAACAAACTATCTTCAAGTTTGGTCGTCCTGTTTACAAAGACTTTGTGTCGACTGCAAAATGAAACTTGTTTTATTTATTTATTTATTTTCGAATTGTATTTTTTTTTTAAACAAACAAATGACAACCATTTTTTTTTCATTTGCTTAATTAAAAATAAAAACAAAACAAACTAGTTTCATTTTACAGCCGACAGCTCCGCACAAAGCCTTTGTAAACATAGGGTGACTTAACTTGATGAAAACATACCTCTTTAAATTTCTAAATAAATAAATAAACTAAATTCGCATAAAATAGCAAGGATCTTTTAGTCAACAGGTGCGCGGAACAAAAATCTTTTTTTTTTTTTAGGGTTTGTATTACTATACACAGATTCGAAAAAGTTGTCAAAAAAACAAATATATAACAAATAAATGTTATCAAAGGCAAGATAAATTATTTTTCTACCAAACTGGATATAATTTTCGTGTTTTTATTCAATTTAACATGTTTATTCAGCTCGAAAAGCATACAGTGTTTACCGATGTATTGGAAAATTTAAAATGGCGGCCGACTCTCTCTTTAACACGGTAAGTTCGGAAAAAGATGTAATAAATAATAAAACTAGACAAAATACTGTTAGAAATTTGCTCAATATATGTTACTGTGACATAACTTGACATATATTCGGTGTTTTTTTAATAGCATTTTGTCTAGTTTATTATTTATAACACCTTTTCCCGAACTTACCGTGTTACATG
>NC_136519.1:79473775-79481275 GCF_053919585.1 Euprymna scolopes
TTACTCTTTGCTAAACACAAAAACTTGTTTTGTTGTTGTTTTAAAATAAAATGAACATAAGTATAAACTTACTTACTTGTGGTATTCAAAACGAGTTTTGGATAGAATGATATGTTACAGGCCTGCCCGTCTTATATATACATACACACGAAAACGAATGATTACATAGTTTGACGCAAGTGAGTAGTAGGAGGAAGAACATCAATCGAAGGAGGAGGCGATGTTAGCTCCACCCACTTCGACATCTAACGAAATTTTATTTTTTGTTAATTCATCCAGATTTTTCGAAACGTTTTATTTTTCTCCGCGTTTTTTTTTTTTTTGGAGTTCCCAATTCGATTTTGATTTTTTTTATAGATTCGTAATCAACAGAGAAAGCCGTCATGGATTTAAATAGTCTTTTAAAATGCCCGAATACAATTACCACTGTTTAATACTACAAAGATGTGTGTGGGGGAGGGGGATACATGTGTGGTTTTTTTTAAATATTTTTTTTTTATATTAATTTGGAGTTCATGCTGTACTTTTTTTTTTTTTTTTTTTTGCGTCGCAACTTTTAATTTCAGCGAAAAATTCCTTTCTAATCGACGATTTAAAGGATTAAAAACCACTTTAAAATCTTGGAGATTTTTTTTTTTTTTCGTATAAACACGGATTAACATTACACGCACCCGCACCGGTTTGTGATTTCTTTTTTTTTTTTTTTTCTTAAATTATGACACCACATCTAGTATCTTTAATATTCAAAATCAGGTTTGTATTACTGTACACATAGATTCGAAAAAGTTGTCAAAAAACAAATATATAACAAATAAATATTATCAAAGGCAAGATAAGTTACTTTTCTACCTAACTGGATACATTTTTTTGTTTTTATTCAATGTAACATGTTTATTCAGCTCGAAAAACATGCAGTGTTTACCGATGTATTGGAAAATTCAAAATGGCGCCCGACACTCTCTTTAACATGGTAAGTTTGAGAAAACGTATTATAAATAATAAACTAGATAAAATACTATTTAAAAACCACCGAATATATGTCAACTTATGTCACGGTAACCTATAATGAGCGAATTTCTAACAGTATTTTGTCTAGTTTATTATTTATAACATCTTTTCCTGAACTTACCGTGTTAAAGAGAGTGTCGGGCGCCATTTTGAATTTTCCAATACATCGGTAAACACTATGTTTTTCGAGTTGAATAAACATGTTACATTGAATAAAAAAAGATTTGACGGCGGACATACACGATTGCTAGCCCTTTAGCGAAATACGCATCGGCTCCGATATTGTGCGTACACAGTTCGACTTAGGGAGCGCCTAGTTTTTCTATTTTTTTAAAATAATATTTTCAAATATAATTAAAGTTTTATTTATTTATTTTTTCAATTGCAAGGTTAAAGTACAGAATAGGTACAAAACACCCTCCCCTCCCCATTGTAAGAATGGCTTTCTAAATGATAACGTTATCATTTCAGCACGGATCAATGAGTGCACTGGCAGTGCTAGTGCACTCCTCCTGCACTAGTACCTTTCTTATTTATTGTTCGGATTGTTTTTTTGTTTTTTTTTTGTTGTTTTTTATGAATATTTTTATTTTGGCTTGAACTTTGCGAATTATTTATGTTATTATATGCTTTTGTCGAAATACATATCGGGACCACCTTTTGGTCTAGATCAAAGTGTAGTAGTTGTTAGATTAAGATCCATAGAGTGAATGGAATGAGGTATTTTGGTAAATGTTGCCAGTCAAGAGTAAGACTTCAAAGTCTACATTTATTACTTTTTAATCACTTTAGTCACAAAGACCCTGAACCCTTCCCCAATTTCTTGTAGGGCCTTCTTGCGCCTAATTTTGTTGTTTAAAAATCTTTTGTTTTTTACTTAATTGTATTTTCAAAATTTTTAAAAGCAATAAAATATATAAACAAGATCAAAGTGTAGTATCTGTTCCGGCAGATACTGCAAGCTATGACTAGCAAAGACCAGATGTGGGGGCAACCCCACATGCCTGACCATTAACCAGCTCCCATTTCCCACCTCTCGGGAGCTGGTCCCCTTTTTCCCTTCCCCCTCCCTTCACTCCTCACATTAAAAATCGGCCTTGTGCCTAATTTGCTCGGTGGGGGAGCAAATAAATACCATCTGTTCTTCAGATGCTGCACTTCCATTTCTTGTTCTCTTTCGGTGAAGGAGCAGTCCTTCACGACTGAGACAATTTTTTTTTATTTTTGTACCTTTTCTCCACGTTAAAAAACGACCTTGGTGTCTAACTCTGTCCTGTGGGGAGGCATTGTAAATATGTACATATCGGGGCCAGTAGGAGAAATGAAATGGTCTCATGTCGATGAGACCATGTATAGAGTCTTATAACACGAAAAGCGAAAAAAAAAAAAAAAAAAAAATACTAGATAATTTTGAAACATTTTTAGAGCATGTTCATGAAAAATATGGCAATTAAAAAAAATATTCAATAAACTTCGGGGAAAAAACATGTTTTGAATAATTAAAATTTGCATTTTTAAATAAATAATAATTCTTAAAATAAAACAGTAGTGTTCTCGCCGAGTAGTTTTTATTTTATTCAAGAAAATAAAAGCATGCATTTATCGAGCCGTGCTGAAATAATGACATTATTTAGAAAGTCATTCTTAACATGGGGACGGGAGGATGTTGTGTAACCTATTCTGTACTTTCACCCTTTCATCTAACAAGTTAATAAAAATAGGTACTGTAAAACTTTAATTAAACTTGAAAATACTATTTAAAAATAGCGCGGGTCAATAAGTGTATTAGCATCAAATAACATTTCACTGTGTTTCGACATTCCATGAGAAGTAGATACACTCGAAAGTTTTTGTTTATCGCCACAAGTGCTAATTTGGACTTACAACAATTTTCTGGGTAAATTTTCAGATTAGGTCCACCTCAACAATTTTCTTTTAAATGACGACTTATGAAGGTTTTCGGCCACGCTGAATACGAAAATCGCCTTGAAATTTTGCCGAAATTATTAGTTATCGAGATATAAAAAGTTGTATTATGCATTGTATTCTTTGGCGGCCATCTTTGTTACGCGCGTAGATTTGTTTATGGCGCGCGCACGCGCGTAAAAACGGTGGCCGCCAAAGAATACAATGCATAATACAACTTTTTATATCTCGATAACTACTTATTTCTGCAAAATTTCAATGCGATTTCCGTATTCAGCATAGTAGAAAACTTCTAAAAGTCGTCATTTAAAAGAAAATTGTGGAGGTAGACCTAATCTAAAAAAAATACCTTTTCCTGTTCATAATTACCTATAACTAATCTCCGCCCCCCCAAAAAAAATATCCATAAAAAAAAAATCATAACAAAATAATTCGCAAAGTTCAAGCCATAATAATAATAATAATAATAAACAAACAAGCAAACTAGGCTACACATGCAAAAATTCTTTCCTTGTAAAAATAATAATTGTTCCCTAAGTTGAACTGCGTACATCGTACAACATCTGAGCCGATGAGGGGTAGCACTCGTGTACGTAAGTCGATTTGAAGGTTACCTGGACTCGAGTCAAACTTTTTAATTATATATATATAATATATATATATATATATACACACACACACACACACGAGCAAACAGTATAGGAGATAGAGCTTATTATAAGCTCTATCTCCTATTTGGTTTTATCGAGCTTTTACATCTGGCTGAGATAATTTTATAAATATTAATTCTTTAATATTTATATTATACTTTAATTTTACCATCTTGGATCATTTTGGTAAATTTAATTGTAATTTTCCTTTTATACTAGCAGGGGTTACCCGGCGTTGCCTGGGTGACCGGCCCCCTTCCCACTCCGAGGGGTAACAAAAAAGTCACCCCTCTGGATTTACATGCTTGGTGCCGGCCTCCCCCCTTCAGGGAGATATAATCCCCAACCCCACCTTCAGGGAGGAGGGTGCCTGGAGGCTTCTCCCCCCCCCCAAGAAAAAAGTCACGTTTTCACGAGCGGTTGGTTTACAAAAACCTATTTTTATGTTTTTCGCCCTTGCATGGCAACTCTGAGTTAAGAAAAAGAAGATTTCTTTAACCCCCACCCCACCACTTCTTCTCATCTATGTATCTACTTCTCCCCTCTCTCTCTCTCTCATGTATGTATGTATGTAAGTATTCATCGTGGTCACAAAGTTCGTGTTCAATTTAATACACCGTTATAATTGAAAACTGAACTCCCAAGTGAAAAGTTATGAAAAGAAAATTTTTCATTTTTTTTTTTTTTTTTTTTCATAATCTGAAACTTAAGTCTGTAATCGATGACATTAACAGGAAAAGGTTTTTTTAAAAAAGTCAAAATTGTGGAATTTAGAGGAGTGGGCACTTTCAACAACGTCCGCGCAAATAAACATTTTACATTAAATAAAATCACTAAAAAATTATCCAGTTAGGTAGAAAAATAACTAATCTTGCCTTTGGTAACATTTATTTGTCATATGTTTTGGGTACTAATACAATTATTAATTCGTGCTGAAATAATAACGTTATTACTTAGAAAGTCATTCTTAACATGGGGAGGAGAGGGTGTTTTGTACCTATTCTGTACTTTAACCGTACAATTTAATAAAAACGGATATAAAACTTTAATTAAACTTGTGCTTCTGCAGTTTAATTAACTGTTTTTCTTTAAGTAACGCGCCGACATTTACCGATCAGAATACCATTTAACATTTTTAGATTTTACTGTTTTCTGTTTACATTGAAGGTGGGAATGTTGGGGGGGGGGGTCCCAACACCCCCCCTCCTATAATTCAACCCACCCAAAAAAAGAACGAAAAACATCATTTGTTAAACGACACAAGTTCTATAATTGACCCCCCCCTAAAAAAAAAAAAGAACGAAAAACATAAAGGTGTTTGGTGCTTATGTTTTTGTAAACCGTTCGTGAAAACTATGTTTTAGATCAATTAAAGGGCTTTAAAAACTACGCAAGAAAAAAAAATGAACTTCATATATTTTTTAAAACTAACTTATTTCAAATGGCCGCTTAAGATTCCTGCGCGATGTCATAAGTCACTTCACTACGGCCGTTCGCATCGAACGCGCCATGTAAGAAAAACACTACTGAAAGCGGTGAAATGGCGCAAAATAGTCCCAATAGCCAAGGGTTCATACCATGGAAACTGTACATTTGCGATGAGTTTGATTATCAGATTCAGGTATACCCAGATTCATTGTCAGCGACCTCGAATACCCTTAAAAAATTAGAGTGGTCGGTGTTCTGTTGTGGCGTAAAGCAATATTTACACATATTTTTAAAACGGGTAAACATTAATCAGAAGTGACATTTCCAGGGCATTCATATAAAGCTGACGGTTAAATTGAAGATTTAAGAAAATAAGCTAAATAAATAAAGAATAATACTTCATTATCTGCGAAAGATTGTGTTATAAATTGCAATAAAACTAATGAAAAAGCAATTACAACACGTGGCATGGCGGTGTAAAGAAAGGGGACGAGCTAGCTGCGCCTTTAGAGTTATCGAACATAGTTGGGCGTAAAAGTACAAAAGCTGTCTACGAGAGTATTATTGCTTAAAATTATTGGTGCTTCTACAGAATTGGGACGAGATTTTGTAGTCCATAAATGGAGTTTCCAGATTTTAAAAAAAAATATGTTTTCAGCTGATTTTTTTTTTTTTTTGTCAATTCTAAATAAGTTACAATTATAGCTTCCAAATTATGCAGCCGAAATTATTTAAATATCACTGAATTATTAAACAAAATCAACTTTAATCGTGTTAGCAGCTGAAAAATTGCCGCCATCGTTCAAATCGAAACGGAAAATTACCTCCCCCCCTCCTGTGTCTTACGATCGTTTTCATCAAATTCTTTTTTTTTTTTTCTTTAATAAATAATTTACTACCATATCGATTTTCGTAATTTTTGGATATAATCATTTTCAAAATACGAGGAATACGTAGATACCGTTGAAATTTAGTTTTACGATTTCCGAAATTTCGTCCCAATAGTGTAGAAGCGCAAAAATATTTCAATAAAGAAAGAAATAAATTAATAAATTAACGGGTATCACCCTTCGCTCAAATAAAATATTTTAGAATTTTAGGGATAAATGTGACTATATTTCTAAGTATAACTTATATAATACTAAATCCAATTAAAAACATGGTTTCTGGCCAAGATCATAATGCAGTATCAGAACAGATACCACACTTCATTTTTTCTTGGTTAGTGGGGGTGGGGGGGAGAAATCCTTCATAACTGAGACAATTTTTATTTTTGTTCCTATCCAGAGTGCCCCTTTTCAGGGAGCTGAATTTTCCCCCCACATTAAAAACCGACCTTGTATCTAACTCTGCCCTCGTGGGGAGGCAAGTGAATAGGAACACTGTTTTTTGATGAAAAAAAAAAAAAAAAAATTTTTTTTAAATATTGTATTGTATTTTTTTGGTCAATGGCTAGAATCTTTCCAACTGCAAAACCTATATGACAACTTTTGTGGGTTTTCGGGGATGTTGAAAACAAATACATTTAAAAGTGGCGCAGTGAAATAGTTTTCAGGATATAAAGAACTTACTTTTTCAATATCTATATAAGTGAAAATGCGTGTGTGTGTGTGTGTGTGTGTGTGTGTGTGCGTGTGCGCGCGCACGAACGCGTTTCCCTACCAAATTATTCTCTCAATTTTCAGACTACTGACTCGAGATTTGAAATAAGGAATATTGATATTTGGGAAAATCTTTATCGGTTTTCGGCCATAAATTTAGCTGTCAAGGGGTCAAAGCTCAACGATTTGACCTTTGAAAACTCTACCAAACTCCTCTGCCAATTTTGGGTCTAAACACTTGAAATTTTAGATGTAGGTTACTTAGACATGGATCAAACTTTTTAATTTGATTTGAGCCGAAAACAATAAATGTTAAGGTGTCAAAATTTTTTTTTTTTAAATTGACCTCTGCGGTCTCTACCAAATTACTCAGCCAGTTTCTTGTCTAAACATTTGAAATTTCACATAAAGGATATTCAGAGATAGGGCAAGCTTTTTTTTATGTCGATTTTTGGCCGAAAATTAGACTCCAAGGGGTCAAAGTTCAAAAGATGTAACCTTTGCGGTCTCTAGCAAACTATTCAGCAAATTTTGGGTCTAAACATTTGAAATTTTACATAAAGGATATTCAGACATACAGCAAGCTTTTCAATCAGTTCTGGGCGAATATTTAGATGCCAATAGGTCAAAGTTGAAAGAGTTGACCGTTGCAGACTCTACCAAACTCCTCGGTCAATTTTAGGTCTATACACCTGAAATTTTAGATGTAGAATACCTAGACATAAGTCAAACTTTCTAATATACTCCTTTTGATCTGTTGTTCTTGGCCTTTGGACCGGGATCAAAACGCCCCCCCTCCCACCACACACATAAATACAAATTTAAAGGGGTAACTATGATAAAAGAGGCTGGCCGGGAGAAAAATCATTTAAAATTTACAACAGAGA
>NC_136519.1:79483775-79488775 GCF_053919585.1 Euprymna scolopes
GTCTAAGCCATTTTTTCTTGTTCTAATGTTAGACTCGTCACTACTTTTGTTTCAACGCAAATAAACGCTTTGAAATAAGTTAAAACGCAAAACAACTCATCCAGGTAAGTAGAAGAGTAGCTTATCTTGCCTAGTGGTGGTGGTGGGGGTATATAATTCTCTCCCACTGCAAGAACTGTGGCACTATTAAAGTAGAATTCAAAATGTTTGAAGAGAAAGAAGCCCCTAACTCTGCAAAAGATGCCTGTGCAGCTGCAGCTTGCAGCCCCGTGAGAATTCCCCACAGGGCTCCTTAGCCGTTTAACAATAAATTAACCCCTTCTCAAAGCCCGGGAGGTTGGACCTCATAGAACTGCACAGAATCAATATTACATCGCAATGAACAGGGACCATATCATTGCAGGAATGCTGTAATCTCTGTTGGGGTGGGGGAGGAGGATTTTTTCTTTTATTTGTTACATAGTTTTTGTGTTTGTTTTTTCATCGGCTTTGTTTTGTTGGCTCTTGTTAAAATGCCCAAAGTAACTCTTATTGCCTTTGGTAATAGTTATTTGTTGACAATTTGATTTGTTGTTGTTGTTGTTGTTGTTGTTAGAAATTCTGGACTGTTTTAGGAAATTTCTATTCGTGAATATGGCCATTAAAGTTGGACACAAGAAACACGTGCGCGTTGGAAGTTATTGTTGCGTTGGATAGTAGTAGTAGTAGTAGTCGTAACAGTAGTAGTAGTGGAAGATGTATATTTTAGGTTGCAACTTGCAAAATAGTCTCTAACCCTTGCACGCCAAAAAGGGAAAAATGTGGCTGACACCGCCTAAACAAACGTGAATTACTTTAATTTATTTTTTCCACTTAATCGCAACTAACAATATATTTTATTTCTAAATCATGTTAAAAAACATTAAACAATAAATGTATTAATTTAAAAAAGAATGTTGTATTTCTTAAATTAAAAAAAGATTTGGCGCCTCTACACTATTGGAACGAAATTTCAAAAATCGTAAAACTGAATTTCACATGAAAACAATGGTATTCCACTCACTCAATATATGTTACCGTGACATAGGCGGATATATATACGGTGGGTTTCCACCAGTATTTTGTATAATTTGTTTGTTTTAACTCTAGGCACTGCCAACCGAATGTGAAGAATTGTGAAAAAAGGAGCGCATGATTCCGTGACGTCAGACTTCTATTAACTATACGAATTATGGAAAAACAGAAGCGACTTAATGATTTTTTAAAACCTTTGTTTATCTTTTTCTAACTGCAATTAATAATTAATCTTTGTTATAATTTTGTTAGGTTTTAAGATTTACACAGTTTAACGATTAATAATATTATAAACATTTGTATATTAAATATGAAATACGGTTTTACTGAATGTTCAGGTTCGGCTTCCATACTTTTATTCGGTAAAAAGAGACAAACAAAATATGAGGGGGAGGGGGGCTACAAAATACTTAATATTTGTGCAATAATATTTTCAAATCGGTTTTAATCTGGCGATAAAATAGCTGACAAGAGTCATGTTTATATGAAAACTTAATATTTAAATAAAAAAAATTCAAACACAATTAATTAAAAATCTATGTTGTAACGGAACATTTTGAAATAATGGAATTTTAATCGTTTTAATCTTTTAAAAATTAATTAATTTTTAGGAAGTTTCTTTTCCTTAGCAATTCAACTGATCATAGTATATATTAATTAGAAAAAAACGCTATTTAAAAAAAAACAAAAAAAAATATATTTATATCATTTTTTTAATTGCAACATCGAGGTAAGATTTTGTTCAATATGTGTATTTAAATTTTTAAAAAATAATTTTTTACTTAGTTGAACTCTTATGTTTCATAACAAATAGAAATTTCGATAGATCTAAATATATTTTGTTCAGATTTCGAAAAAGTAAATAGGTACGTACGAAATAAAATAAAACAAAAAATTCCCCTCGTATATTTTACGGAAACTGCTAATTATATGTAATTTCATTCTAAAATGGATAAGTATCGAAAATTTCACGAAAATCTGACCATTAGTTGATTTTTGCTAGATTTATTAAACACGGGTATGTTTTCACGTTCAAAATGCTTACTACATAGGAAAGTTATTTTAAAGCGCCAATTATATAAACACGATTTTCGTCTCGCAATTTCATTATTTTCGTTCGATGAAAAATTTTTTTAACAATTATTACTAGTTTAATTTGACCTTCTTTTAAATGATACAAAACATATTATAATAAAGTTACATCGTGTTACATATGGGGGGGGTAATTCTGTGGTGACTTTTGGAGGTGTCTACTGAACTCATTATCCCAAACTTACCGTGTTCAACAGCGAGCACGCCGCCATTTTTCTTTTTTCAGATATATCTATAAACACTGTATGATTTTCGAACCGATTACAGGTGTTAAAGTGAGTAAAACTACTATAAATTTTTCCAGATAGGTAGAAGAGTAACTTATCTTGCCCTTGAGAACATTTATTTGTTATAAATTTGTTTTTGAATCACTTTTTTTTTTCGAATCTATGTGTATAGTAAAACAAGCCCAAAAATGCGAATAAAGAAAGGATTAAAAAGAAAGAAAGAAAAACAAAATAAAAACAAATGAAATTGAATTTTTTTTCTTTAAAAAAAAAAAAAAAAAAAGAAAGAAAATGAATATTATTGAATTAGTTTGGAAATATTTTTGAGATGAGTAAATTGTATAATTTTTTTATTCAATTATTTGGACTATTAGCCTCATCGTCTGATTGTTGGCCCCCCCCCTCCCCTAAACCAGGCACAGTGCCACTTTGATGCAGGGGGGCTACTATCGGTGACATAAGTTGCAGGGGTATTATGAAGAGAGATGAGTAGCAAGACGTGTGCACACTTGGTACCGATGTGTGTGTGCACGTGCCTGTGTATGCGTCTGTGGATGTGAGAGTTTAGATGCCCGCAGCCTGCTGTCCACATAGTGTGTGAGAGCGTGCAGCTGTGTATATATGTCGATGTATGTGCTCACGAGTATTGGTGTCTGCATGCGCGCACGCGCTTGAACGTATGCGTGGGGTGCTACTATGCCTGAATCAATATGCGCATATGAGCCCGTATAATCGCCTCCTTGGGGGCGGGGGCATTGATGTATGTATGTATCTGTGTATGTGCGCATCCATGCCTACGCACGTGCACCCAATCTTAAAGAAAATTTGACGCAAGCGAGAACAACGCAGGTGCCTATGCATGCAGGCGCACATATATTTGCACACCTGGGCGGGCATGTATGTGTACCTGTGACCGTTTCTTTTAAGTATATGTGTGTGTACGTGCGCATGTGTGTACCCTTGGCCGCGCGACCACTCCCTGACCCTCTCCAAACAATTAACAACAAAATAAAAACTAAAAATAAATAAACCCAAATCATAGCCCCCCCCCCCGCCTCCAAACACAATCGAACACCCAACAGGTCAAGACATACTTACCAAGAAATCATCTCACCAATGAGACACTAAAAACTTTAACAGTAAGACTCGAATTTTAAAGGGACCCCCCCTTCTCACACCCCCACATATTCCCCTTCCCCTCATGTATCCCTATGCCCTCAGCCACACCAGAAATTAACCTCCCAGACCTCCCCCCACAAGTTCCTTAAACCCCAAAACTAAAACATTATCTACATACCAAACGCCCCCCACCTTCCCTCCTTGTTTCCTTCCTCTCTTCCTCTTCAGCCCTCCTCCTCGCAAACCCCCCCCCTGACCTCATTCACCCTTCCACTCTTTCATCCCAAAATAGTGAACATTTCTGTAAAAGTCTGAGGACACTACAGATGGCCCAAAAAAAAACGGCCGTGTAGCCAAAACAATAATGTAACTTAACAGAAAGATAAGGTAATAAAAAATAAAACGTACGTGTATATATATATATATATATATATATATATATATATATATATATATATATATATATATAAAATGGGGCTAGTGCACTTATTGATCCGCGCTATTTTTTAAATAGTATTTTCAAGTTTAATTATAGTTTTATGATATATTTTTATTAAATTGTAAGGTTAAAGTACGGAATAGATACAAGACATCCTCCCGATGTTAAGAATGGTTTTCTAAATAATAACGTTATTATTTCAGAACACGGATCAATAAGTGCACTAATACAAAAAAAAAAAAACTTTTGCAAGTGCTTTAAAAGCAAATACAGGTTCGTTATCAATTTAAATTTTAACATCGTGTTGATATAGAAAAGAAAATGAAACTAGCCGGTGTC
This sequence comes from Euprymna scolopes, assembly GCF_053919585.1. Classification (NCBI taxonomy): domain Eukaryota; kingdom Metazoa; phylum Mollusca; class Cephalopoda; order Sepiida; family Sepiolidae; genus Euprymna; species Euprymna scolopes. Next base: position 79,488,045 of record NC_136519.1, read on the forward strand.
GCAAACATTTTTCCCTTTTCGGACGTGCAAGGGTTAGAGGCTATTTTACAACCTAAAATGCACATCTGTCATAGTAGTAGTAGTAGTATAATGGTAGTATTAATATAATTAAAGGGTAGTAATAGTAGCAGTACAAACTGAAGATCAAGCTTGAAGTGGAGGGGGGAGTCATAATATTCCTTTTCTATATACACTAGCGAGGGGTACCCGGCGTTGGCCAGGTGTTTGGGGGTGCGGTGGGGATTTAAAAAAAAAAAAAAAGTAAGTATGAGGATCAAACCCGAACCCTTGAGGCAAAGTTGTGAAAAAAAAAAAAAAAACCAAAAACGTGCGACGTTAACCATTGCCCCACCGCAACATGCTTACGGAAACACATTTGAATTTATTTAATTACTTGGATTTAGCAGGTGCTCGTTTTAATGAGTTAATGAGGTCAAGTTTGACTGCAGGATTTCATTTACTGATGAACGCTTTTTTCCGCCCCCAAGATGTTATAGGAAAAAGACTAACCCACGTGCGACGAGCGACAAATATTGAATATTTATCTTCCCGAAATCGAGCAAATTAAATAGACAGGCGAGCTTCGTTGTTAATTACGATTTATATGTGATATAAAAAGTTTTAAAAAGTTGTGAGGCGAGCAAGCGACCGCTTCTCCGAAAGAAGCCTTTTGTAGACACACAGAAAAAGCGAACACACATACATACGTACATTTTCGCTTTTATATTTAT
>NC_136519.1:79493775-79513775 GCF_053919585.1 Euprymna scolopes
TGACGCCACAAGAAATAATGAAGAAATGATAAATGTGAGAAGTGTGAAGGGCCAACGTTGCCTTCACATTTTTGCCAAGTTTCAGAAAAAACTAATGGATGGGGCAAAAGTTATGGGGTAAAAAGTGCCATTTTGGGGCATTTATGACCTCTTTTGAGCTCCTAGGAGCACCAAATCCCAGTATAAATGGATAACGATGCAGTTTCAGGCCTCAACACATGTATATTTGAATTGACCACTGTGAAAAAACACTATATAATCAGACATATCAAGTTTTCGTTGAGAAATATGAAAAAAGAGCCACAAAAAGAGACGTTTTTAGCACACAAAGTCTCTGAGGATGCGAACCAGAATTTTGCCAGGGTCACCCATACTGGATTTATATTAAGAAGAATGGGCTCCACATTTTGGCCAAGTTTCAGAAAAATCTAATGGATGAATTAAAAGTTATGGGGCAAAATGTGTCATTTTTTTGCCATTTTGGGGCATTTTTTACCTCTTTTGAGCCCCTGAGGACGCAACAGGAATTTTCGCAAAAAGAAAAAAAAATTTTTTTACTGTGCACATCTATTTCAGGAAAAAACTAATGGACGGTTATCTGGCAATCGTCTGGACTAGCGGATGCACGGACACTACTGAAAACATAGGTCCCCCTCCGATAAATCGGGGGGACCAAAAACATAGGCTCCTCTCCGATCAGTTGACAAAAAATTCAGAAAGGGAGTTGTGTACTGTTTCCCGTTTAAGTGCCAAAAACAAGCTAGTTTGTTTCTAGGTTGGACAAGGAGGCTATTGTGGAATACGTTCAGGTGCATTAATTTTTTAAGTTTTGATATCAATCTGTCGTTATGTCATATCGTAGCGAATACCGCTGGAAAGATAAACGTTGTGGGTTCGATTCTTGCTGATGGCACACAAGTCGTTTTTTTTTACTTTTGAAATCACTTCTATTTACTGGGTACAATATAATGATCAATAGCAAATTGGTTCTATAGAATTAAATAAACGCATGGATTAAAATATCGTATTTTATGACCAAGCAATCCATTAGAATGCTAATATATATATATATATATATATATATATATATATATATATAACTACTTCATTTACTCACATAAAGTTAATATACGAAAGTATAGATTTATGCGTGAACTTTAAGTATTTACTTCAAAAGTGCTCAATACGTAGGTAGAGCACAAAAGTACATTCAACAATAAAAAACACCGTTAAAAACAACACTAGCGAATAAATACTGGGAACTCAAAGAAAGCGGACATTCGCCGGTATTCGAATGGAAAATAATAAGACAAGCTACCACGTGTAGGCATCTAGACGACCTATGTAGATTATGTCTTCCTGAACAATTTGCTACCCTGTACTTTAAAGAACCCCAACATCTATTAATCTGTAGAAGAGAAATAGCAAACAACTGTGTTCACAAGATAAAATTTACTCTAGGATTGCGATACAAAATAGTTTTAAAACTAACAAAAACAATAGAAAATAAACAAATAAATAAATTAAATAAACATGAATATACATAAACGATCACACATATATATATATATATATATATGTGCATATATGTATGTACACATATGTATATTTATATATAAACTAACTATAAAAAAAAACCAAAAAAAAACCACTAACCTAGTTTTTAAACAGATCCTCTTTCCGATAAAATGCATGCCCATTGGCTGATAGGAAGGGGCGCGGTGGATACTAGAAAGCTGATTGGCTAACTAAAATCCTCAACATACATAAAAACGAGAAACAACCACAGAATTCGCGCATAAGCCTGACGAATCCTAGAGTGGATGAAACGGCGAATATTCAGTGTAGCTTAATTGCCATATATATTTTATAAATTACTATATATATATATATATATATATATATATATATAAAGCAAGCATTTGCTCTTGCATGGAGTATTTTTTCTTTATAGAAATTGCTAGAGACAAGGCATGAAGCCATTTGCTATAAGGAACTAACAAGAACAAAAGCTGATTATCGCAAACACAGGATATGCCTATTGATCTTAGTCTTGAACAAGTGAAGCATGCATGGTCCCCCGTGCGTGCACAGTGAACGAGGCATAAAAAAATGACTAAGTTCAGCATTTGTCTCCCCCCCCCCTATTTAGCCCCAAAAGTCCTCAGGGGATGTCAAATCCTGGCAAAAATGAACGAACAGTGCAGTTTTAGGCCTTAACGTATGTAAATTTGAGTTCTGCACCATGCAAAAAAAGAAATGGCTAAGTCCATCATTTGCCCCCACCTCATTTAGCCCCAAAAGTCCCCAAGGCCTTAACATATTTAAATTTGAGTTTAGCACCATGCAAAATTGCTAAATAGATATACACAGAAAATTTTGGACAAATATGGTAAAATATTCCCAAAAATTGAGTGTTTTTATTAGCCCTAAAAGAGCCCCTGGGGCACACCCAAGAGTTATCGCAAAGTATAGATAAATATAATTATACAGAAATCAGTTAGTTACAACTTTTCAGAAAGTTTTATAAACATCCAAGGCATCATTTTTTTTTTTTAATAAGCACAAAATTGTCAATTTTAGCCATTTTAACCGGAAAGGCATCTCTAGAGGGGCAACCGGAGTTTTCCTGGAAAATTCGTTTTGTTATTTTTTTTTTACTCATATCATGTTTAATGTTTGTGCAAAATTTTAAAAAATTCCAAGGCGTAGTTATTGAGAAAAGTGCGGACAGACGAACGGACGAACAAACAAGGGTGAATTTACAGGTCCCCTTCCTTTTGTCGAAGAGCCAAAAAAAAAAAAGTCACATCTGTTCTAGAGCACCAAGCACTAGCCTCTCTCTTTTTTGTTTTTACTTTGGGAGTCACCACTTATCAAGTCCCATAGGCCACTCAAGGATAAGGGTTAATGAATGTAAGGTTATGGTATCGGAATCGTTAATGGTGTAAATTGGGTAAAATTTGATTATTTATGGAGACGGCTCAACAAGAACTTGTCTACATTGAATTTGAAGGCCACCATGTTGTATTCAACCGGGAAGTAGGACAGCAGAACAGTGTTCCACAGGCGGGCAGTTCTGGCAAAGAAGCTGGAATCTGTGTTTAGATTTAGGCACATATAGAGCGTGGGGGAAATCGTATATAGTGGTTGATCTGAACATGACGCAAAAAGGAGTTTGTAACCTAATAGGCCGCACACTGTGTGCCAAGCTCAGCCCCTGGCACATCACTGCAGCATTGCATCCCTGTGCTTGTTTTACAAGTACTTCTGACGGAATGTGCTTCGGTGACTTTACTGCACTTATGTCCCTTCAACGAAAATACCTCAGACCCACTAGATTAGCAGCAAAATCTCACAGAGGTTTACAGATATGAGAAAACTTTTACGTTTCAAACATGGATGGAATACTGCTGCCATATCTGGGCAGGAGCTACTAAAAACAGCCTATCCTGCCTTGACCGAGTACAAAATAGACTTTGTGGCTTAGTGGGGGATGTCCTTTTCTCTACTCTGCAACCTCTCTCCCACAGAAGAGACGTTGCGAGCCTATCCTTGTTTTAATCTTATTTCCATGGCAGGTGCTCGTCTGAACTCCAATCTCTGGTCACCCCTCGCCAATCTTTCACGAAAAACACCCGTCTAGCTGAATCCACTGTGAAAAATTTCCCCCACTCTATATCTGTGCCTAAATCAAAATGCGGATTTCATGAACAAAGCTTCTTTCTTAGAACTGCACGCCTGTGGAACTCTGTTGCGTCTGTCTGCTTCCCACCGGACTACAACTTGGATGTGTTCAAGTCCAACGTTGACAAATTCCTAACGAACCGCCCCCTTAAGTAAACACTTCATCAAATCTCCACACTAACGTAATGTACTTGCAATAACCCATATCCCTGAGTGGCTTCCGGGCCTTGATAAGTCGTGATCACTGTGTAAAAAAAACAACAAAAAAAAAACATGTTTCTAGTCTACTAAGTTCTGCACTATCAATCAAGCTCTAACCGCTGTCCCCTCACCACAATGTTGCATCCCTGTTTTGTAACTATTTTAATGAAATGTGGTCTGATAAACTCAAAGCACTTGTAACCCCTTGATGTTAATAACCCGACGGTTAATCTGATCAGCAGAAAAATTCCACCCCTTCACTGTAGAGTGCCCTTAGATACTAGAAAGCCTTTTACTCTAATAGTTTCTTCTCTCAAATTGTTATTTTGGAATTCCCTCTCGGTTCCCTGTTTCCCTGACTGTGCTTATATGCAGAACTTCAAATGTTATGTGAACAAATATCTCGCTTCTCAACTCGTAATTGTTTTGTTTCATACGCATGCGCATTACTAATTTCTCGGTTGTGAAAAAACAACTGGATTTGTTTCCGCTAGATTGCGCAGAAATAGCTTTGTTTATCGCGCGCGCGTACAAACATGGTGATCAGTGAATTACAGTACATAATACAGGTCTTTATGTCGCGAAAACTCTTTATCTCTGCAAAATTTAAATGAGATTTTCTTATTTAGCATAGTCGAAAACCTGGGTAAGTCGTAATTATAAAAAAAAACTGGAGGTGGACCTAATGTAAAAAAAAATAAAATAAAAATAGATAAAAAAAATATATATATATAAATATTTTAAATACGAGTCAAAAAAAAAAAAAAAATATCCGTTAAAAAGCTAGTCATGAAATAAAAATGCGCTGCGCGTGTGTGTGTGTGTGTGTGTGTGTGTGTGTGTGTGTGTGTTCGTCTGTGTATTCGCTATTTCCGCGTCTAACATTCTTTCCTTTTTTTTTCCTTTAAAGGCATGCTTTAAACGTCGCTGAATCTTTTGTGGTACGCACCCACCCACACCCCCACGGTTAAACGAAAAATAAAAGATTTAATAGTAAATTTTTACGACGTGCCCCAGCGTATTATAAACACCCCAACCTCCCCATGTTAAGAACGGCTTTCGGAATAACCCCCCCCCCCAACCTCGAAAGCCGTTCTTAACATGGGGAGGTTGAAGGGTGTTTATTCTGAAAGCTGTCCTTAACATGGACACGCTGGAGCAGTGGAGGGAGCTGGACTGGAGCAGGTCGTAAAAAATATCGATTTAATTTCTTTTCGTGGGATTACATAAAAAAAGGCGCTTCTACACTATTGGGACGAAATTTCAGAAATCGTAATACTGAAGTTCACATGCAAACAATGGTATCTACGTTTTTAAGATGATTATATCCAAAAATTACGAAAATCGATAAGGTAGAAAATTATTTATTAAAGAAAATAAAAAATAGAATTCGATGAAAACGATCATAAGATACAGAAGAGTTCAAAAGGGAGGTAATTTTCCGTTTCGATTTAAACAAGATGGCGGCAATTTTTCACCTGCTAACACGATTAAAGTTGTTTTGTGTAATAATTCAGTAATATTCAGGTAATTTCGACTGCATGATTTGAAGTTACCATTGTAACTTATTAGAATTGACAAAAAAAAATCAAACCATTGTTTTTAATCTGAAAACTCCATTGATCGACTACAAAATCTCGTCCCGATTTTGTAGAAGCCCCCCCCCCACACACACACAATTAGATTGTTATGTAGTTGTTGCCTGTTAATACTTTCGTTTTTTCTTTCTCACATGCCCCCATTCCGAATTCGTAGCAGTGGGCCGACGTCAATAGACTTACCAAAGAAGAAACAGGGAGACAAAAAATACATGAGAACCTTTTCTTTAGTTTCTTTTTTAATTTTGACGTATTTCAAACTGATAAAAAAATTTTATATGAAAAAAAGTTTTTTATATATAAATTTTGAAAAAAAAGTCCAAGCTCAATGAATGCCCCCCCACCTTTTTTTTTTTTTTAGGAGTGTGGGTAAGGGTTCCATAGCATATATTGTGTAATATATGTAAATAAAACGAATCGAGCACTTTAAAATTATCTTTCAAATGTTTATATTGATAGACATTTGAAGATGTCGTTTGCGTCAGAGGATAGGACTGTCGACTTTCCACTAGATCAGAGGCGCACACACTTTTCAGCATGAGAGCTACTTATGACATTATAAAATCTAAAGGATTTTTTTTTTTTTTTTTACACAGAAATCACCACTTATCAAGGCCCCAAGGCCACTCGACGATAAGGGTTAATGGATATACATTATTCAATGTGATTATAGCGTAGTAAACATAAGGGAATTTTGTAAATTGGATTACTTAGGGGGACGGTTCGTCAGGAACTTGTTTACGTTGGACTTGAAGACAATCAGATTGTAGTCAGCTGGAAAGCAGACAATCGAAAGAGAGTTCCATAGGCATGCAGTTCTGAGAAAGAAACTTTGTTCATGGAATCTGCATTGAGGTTTAGGCACAGATAAAGAGTGTGGGAAACTATCGATTGTGCTTTCAACTAGACGAGTGTTTTTTGTGAAAGTTAGGCAGGTGGGGGAGGGCATAGATTGAAGTTCAGACGAGCACCTGCCATGGAAATAACGATAAACGATGAAAATAACAGGCTCGCAATGTCTTTTCTGTGGGAAAGAGGTTGCAGGGAAGAGAAGAGCCCCCGCCCTCCCACTAAGCTACGACGAAGTCTATTTTTTGAACTGTGAACGCAGGATCTATCACCTACTAAAAATACAAAACATTATAAATACACTGAATAAATTATTTTTTATATGCACAGTATATGCAGGTGTACGTTGCATTGTTGCATCAACCCATATTGTACATTTTTTTTTGTCATTATCTTACTCTGATGACTTGGCATGAGATGGAATCAATCAGGGATGCATAATCCGAAGAGTACCTATTTACAATGCCTCCCCACGGGACAGAGTTAGACACCAGGGTCGTTTTTTAACGTGGAGAAAAGGAACAAAAATAAAAAATTGTCTCAGTCGTGAAGGATTTCTCCTCCACTGACAGAGAACAAGAAATAGAAGTGCAGCATCTGCCGGAACAGATACTACACTTTGAGGTATTTATTTGTTCCCCCACTGAGCAAATTAGGCACAAGGCCGATTTTTAATGTGAGGAGTGAACGGGAAATGGGGACCAACTCACCAGGGAGTAGGGGAGCTGGATAGTGACAATTGGTATGAAGGGTTGCCCCTACATTGACCAAGGTCTTATATGTGGGGTCGCCCCCACATATGGTCTTTGCTTGCAGTATGTATTTATTTACTCCCCCACTGAGCAAATTAGGCACAAGGCCGTTTTTTAATGTGGAGAGAGAGGGAGGGGGGAGGGAAAAGGGGACCAGCTCCCGAGAGGTGGGAAATGGGAGCTGGATAGTAACTGTTGGTCTGTAGGGTGATCCCTACATTGACCAAGGTCTGATATGTGGGGTTACCCCCACATATGGTCTTTGCTTGCAGTATCTGTCGGAACAGATACTACACTTTGATCTTGGCCCGAAGGCCAAGTAATAGCCAGCCTTAAGCAGACTCACAGATGCTCGTCAGTCGGTATTTGGATTTCATGATCTTCATGTGGAAAAAGTCTGACTCACATAAATAAGTGAACCCAAGTAATGCAGTGAAGACGGTAACACATTTACTGCCATGTTGGGGTCCTCTGTGAACAAGTTCCAGAACTGTTCATGAGCTCTGCATCAACTGAATGTCGGCTTATAGTGTCAAAATTTTTCCCCTCACTCCACAAGAGTTCAGACGAAACAGTGTTGCAGCCTTCGGTGCGAGTGAAACAACCTTGGGGCGTTTTTAGAAAGGGCAGCACATAAATGTAGCGATTAGCTGAGTAAAACAAAGTCTTTAAAGCGCTTATTGAACTGATGAACAATTGCCAATTTGTTTTATTTAGCGTACACGCTCAAGCAGCGCACATGACTGCTCTTGTGTTTCCAGGTTTGTCGCAAGGTTCTGAAATTTTGCCAGCACGAAAGTTTTTTTTCTTAATACCATGCGATCTACCCACAATGTCTCTGATCAACCAGTCGATCGTGATCAACATAATGGGCATGCCTAAACTAGGTGGTTGTATGTTCGATCCCTGGCTCAGTATAGGTGTTAGTCTAGCCACATTGAAGAACTATGATAAAGCAAAACAGTCTCTGAGAATGACTCTCTTTCTCTCTCTATCTATATGTGTGTGTGTGTGTGTGTGTGTGTAAAATGCCCTTGTCTGTGTGTGTGCGTGAAACACTATCAAACTACTCTATCAATTTTTAGTCTACTTGAAACTTGATATATACGAGATGCGGACCTGTGGAACAAATTCGATTTGGATTTTAGGCTGGTAAAAATAGCTGCTAAACAAAATAAAAAAATTGAAATTTGACAGATGTAAGTCAATTTAACGTGTTACTTTTACGCATGCGCAAATATACATTCATACCTTTAACAACGTTTCTTTTTTAATCATTTTGCATGTGTATAGACTTAGCTCAGATGGTAATGAATAATGCTGAAGAGCCATATGTTTTGGTTTCAATTCTAGCTAATAGCACCAAAGCCATATTTTTTATTTATTTTTTTAACTTTCGAAATCACTAACATATGCATATGTACCCAACATATATATATATCGGGCATAATATAATAATCAATAGATAATTTGCTCTATAATATATAAATATGAAATCTCCGTGAATTAAAATATCATATTTAAGCATATTTTACGGCCAAGCAACACCAGGCAGCTTGCTGATAAATGTATAAAAACAAATAAATTTTTTTCTTCATTTTTTTTGAGAAGATTGAAAGTCAAATGTCATTTATTCATGAAAGTTCAATTTGTGTGTGTGTGTATAACGAGATAGATTTATTGTTTACATCCTTGCCAGGAGATTAGACACAAGTTCAAGTGTGGTTTTAAGAAGCCAGTGCACTAGGATAAGCATACTCTAGCCTACAAAAAATGCCTGAGCAGCCTCAGGCGATTAGCAATAAACTAACCACTTATCGGAGAAGATAAAGCTTGGGAGGGTGAACCATCCAAGGCTGAACAGAACAGCAGTCCAACAGCAAAGTCACTGTCAGATATATGGCATAATCATGCTGACACACCAAAGTTAAGCAACATTCAGTCTGGTAAGAACCAGATGAGTAGCCATTTTGAAAGACCAGGTGCTGTATGTGGGAGGATATCAACATTTCTCTGCAAGAACTGCTAAAACTTAACATTGTCTATCCTCATCAAAGGAAAGGACATACAAATGGTAGTTGCTTGTGAATTTGATATTCCCATGAAACTTCATCCTTTAGAAGAAGTCAGTTCAACCGGTGAGTGTTGCTTCAGTCAAGACAGTACTATCGGACTGATTTCTATCATTATCTTGACATAGTACAAAATTAGCATCGCAATCTAGTGGGAGATGATCCCTTCTTTTCCCTGTGTAACACTTGCATGCACTGGGCAGTACCAAATTACCTTACTTATGGGCTAAGGGTTAGGTGGGGTGCTTGACACAAGGTTTAAAAGAGCCCATTTTTCGGGGAAATGATAGAATGTTTTTATTGCAATCTATAAATGTGAAAAGGTCAGTGTGTGTGTGTGTGTGCATTTCTCTACCAAATAACTGTCAATTTTCGGTCTAGAGACTCAAGATTTGACCTTAGAGGTATTTGAGATTAGGGAAAAGCTTTTTTAATCGGTTTTTGGCTAGAAATTTGGCTGCCAAGGGGTCAAAGGTGAACGATTTGACATTTGAAAACTCTACCAAACTCCTCCGTCAATTTAGTATCTAAACACTTGATATTTTAAATGTAGGTTACTTGGACATGGATCAAACTTTTTAATTTGATTTGTGCCCCAAAAATAAAAATGTTAAGGGGTCAAAATTGGGATCAAAATTAAAATTTTACCTCGGCGGTCTCTACCGAATTACTCAGCCAATTTCTGGTCTAAACATTTGAAATTTTACATAAGGGTATTCAGAGATAGGGCAAGTTTTTATTTGGTTTGGGTCGAAAATTTGAGCTGCCAAGGGGTCAAAGTTCAAAGAATTTGAACTTTGCGGTATCTAGCAATTCAGCCAATTTTGGGTTTAAACATTTGAAATTTATATATAACAGGTATTCAGATATGCGGCAAGCATTTTAGTAAGTTTTGGGGCGAGAATTTGGCTGCCAAAAGGTCAAAGTTGAAAGAGTTGACCTTTGCAGATTCTACCAAATTTCTTCGCCAATTTTGGGTTTAAAGACTCAAAATTTTAGATGTAGGTAACTTGGACATGGGTAAAACTTTGTGTTTTGATTTAAGATCCAAATAATGTTAAGTCAAAATTGAGGTCAAAGTTAAAAAAAAAAATTGACCTCCGCGGTCTCTACGAAATTACTCCGACAAATTTTGGTCTAAACATTTGAAACCTTTACATAAAGTGTATTCACACGTAGGGCAAGTTATGAACAGTACATAGGGCCCAAGCAAAGCTGGGTTGAACTGCTAGTATTATAGAAAAAAGTAATTTCATAGCATAGTTAAGTGGACATTTGGCGCTATAGGGTCTGGCTTGACATCCATGAAGATATCGGCAGTAGACCACATGTTTTATTTTAAGCGACAGACCACCTTGCAGGTGATAAGTCTTAACATAAAAGACCTCATGAGAGAGAGGGGGAAGAGGATTAAAAAGAGATATGGATTAAGAGACAGAGAATAGAGGGATAAATGGTAATATTGCCTAGAGAGGGGAGAGATTACAAATCTCATGAAACCATTGCTTTGCCAGAAGATGAGAACTTTCTTGTTGGCCATTGAAGAGTACACCTCAGCTTTTGGCTCCTGTCCAGGGTTGGATATCTCCCCCAAAAGAACTAATTTGAAAAACTCTTCCTCCTTTGACTGAGAAACCATCTGAAGGAAAAGCTGAAAAAATCCTGCATCTTGAAACCGTTAAGAACCCAAATAGTTTTACTTTCCTTTGCACGAAATGTACCTGAAATATCTTATGAATAATTATTCTCGTTTATAAGAAAACGGTCTCCGAGTTATCTCTAATTGTTGATTGCCTGTCGAATTGAAATGCAGTCGATTTCAGATCTACCCTGAACCCGACACCAAACTACAGCTGAGAGAAGCGATATACCAGCCATTTACCAGGGCACCTACAAGAAGAACTCAATCACAGCGCCTGATGACAAACAGCCAACCGACCAGTTAAAGACCCCACCTAACCCTTAGCTCATAAGCAAGGTAATTTGGTACTGCCCGGTGCATGCAACAGTGTGATGCAGGGAAAAGAAGGGATCATCTCCTACAGATTTAGAGTTGTGTGCATTTTGTGCACTGAGCTTCAGAGTGGTAGTTCCAGTGACAAGTAAGTGTCTGATTATATTTTGAAGGGTCCATCACTAGACGAAGATAAAAGTGTAGCCACAGGGACTTAAGGTTAGCCCCTGTGTTTAGGGAAAGGAGAGGGCCTAATTATATTAATTGGTCCTGTAACCTCTCTCTAGTCCATTATGTTCATATTAGGTGCTCAAGTGACAAGACACGATACAGAGGTTTTAGTTTGGTCAAACTGGTCAGCAGTTGTAGCAGTGCCAGGTTCGTTGGGCAGAACATACATGCCACATATCAGTTTCAAAGCTTCCAAAACAGCTCCTTTATGGTTAGCTGTCCAAAAGAAAAAAAGAATCCCAAGAGGACAGTGGAAATGGTTCAAAGACAATCTGAAGGTCTCCCTTAACTGGTTTGGTTTGTATTCTTATTCATGGAATTTTTTTTTTTTTTTTTTTTTTACATTTTCACCCCAAACAAAGCACATTGCCACTTTGATGCAGCGGGCTACAATCAGGGACATAAGTTATAGGGGTACTATATGGGGAGTTGGGCAGCAAGATGTCGGTTCACGCTACAGTTGAACTTCTGCATTTCAGTACAGTTGGGGAAGCAGGAACCCGGAAGGGAATTCCAAAGTCTAGTGGTTCTGGGGAAGAAACTATTGGAGTAGAAGGCTCTCTTACATCTAGGGATCTCAACTGTGAAGGGTTGGGATTTTGCTGCTTGTCGGGTTTGTCGGGGGTATTTAGGTCGAGGGGGTACAAGTGCTTGCAGTTCATCGGAGCATTCACTGTTAAAGTACTTGTAGAACAGGCAGACGGATGCTACATTTCGTCGATGGGACAGAGGCTGAAGCTTAGCTGACAGTTCAGGACCTGGCGACTCTCTTTTGAACCTTGTCTAGGAGTGAGAGACTAGTAGCAGATGCACCAGCCCAAACATACTAATCCAAGAAAGATGTTCCTGGCGTGCTGCAAGCCATAAAGGAGATATAATTGCTGGATTTGCATACGAGGAAGAATGCTAGAGGAACCGTACGATTAAAAAAAATACAGCAATCAGAACCTCTGCTACAGAATCTGGAACATAGTGCGGACGGCTATATGCAAATTCATGTAAAATGATGTCACCAGTAAAGAAAAAATGAACTATAAAAAGGAGAAAGCGGACGCTCATGGTAGAAAGAGATGTGGAGCACAGAATAAGAAAATTTTGAGATCTCGTGAGAGAGGCGTGAAAAACGTTCGAGATCATGTAGGAGAAGGCAATTACATGGGTGACGTCATGGCCACAATGAGGAAATGAATGTCGTTGTTACAAAGAAAAAACGAGTTGAAGTTCTTTTATATTCTTTGTCTGCTTTGTGACTAAGGCATACAATATGTTGGTTCCCGGACAACGTTACAAATCGTCCACTTCTCCAGTAAAACATTCGCAGCAAGAACTCGTCTTACTAATATTTGTACCAAAAAAAACAAAAAAAAAACAAGCAAACCTTTCATGAACAAATTTTATTTCATAGAACATCCCATCTGTGAAACAAAATACCACTACAATATGATCATCTTCAAATCTAATATAAACAAATACCTGTTGAATGGTACACTGGATAAATACTTTCTTCTTTCTAAACTACCGTTTTTTTCCAATCTTCGAGCGGTAGAGCCCATTACTCCACTGACACCTTTAACATTACATTTGCCCTAGAGTACCCCTTTAAACCCAGGGCCTGGATAAATGGTTATAATTTAGTTAAAAAAAAAAAAAAAAAAAAGAAAACACAAACAAAAACATGACTGCTTTTTAAAAGAGGTTTATCATAATTATTTTTTTTTTTAGGTTTACGTTTAAATTTTGATTGTGTTTGAAAGATAAAAGACGAAAATTAATCTCTAAAATAGGGGGGGGGATTTTTTTTTTTACATGGAGTTCACCACTTATCAAGGCCCAATGGCCACTCGGGGATAAGGGTTATTGTGTGTACAGTAATCAAAGGGATAGTGTAGTAATAGTATTGGAGAATTGATAAAGTGTCATTACTTGGGGGGGGGGGGGCTGTTCATCAGGAATTTGTTTGTGTTGGACTTAAAGACATCCAGGTTGAAGTCGGGAGGGAAACAGGCAAGCGGAACAGCGTTCCACAGGCGTGCAGTTCTAAGAAAGAAGTTTTGCTCATGGAATACTAGTTAAAAATAAATTCAGTCCCTGTTGATTTTGCAATGGGAGTTTAATTCCGTGCAGTTCTAGGGGGGTTCACACGCCCAGAATTTGCCTTTTCCCTTGAAGGGGTTAGTTTGTAGTTAAATAAATAAGGTGCCCTTGTCGGGGAGTGCTGACGGGACTGGCCAGGCACTTTTTACAGATCAGAGTGCTCCTCCTCTTGGGCCCTGACTTCTCAATCCTACTTTCTGACCCTGGTGTCAAAGTTCTTGCGGTGGGAGAGAACTAAACAACCCCATAAAAAAGAAAACATGCAATACATGATAAAAACAAACAAACTGATTTGCCTTGTCACCACTTCCGGTAGCAGCTCTGCAGAAAATTAGGAAGTATGTTAGCTGACTATAACCGAAATAGTTACACATTTTGGAGAGCAGCCATTCATTTTGCACGTATGAGGTGGCTGCAATAAGTTTCCAGACATTTTTCGTATGGGTACTTTTATTGATGATGCACACATGAAACTCTAGTCCTCTTCAAAGTAATCTCCTCCAGCTGTAATGCACTTGTTGTACCGTTCCAACAACTTCTGGTCCTGGATATGACCTTAAACTATATCCGATGGTGAGGCTTCAGCTGCCGGGCTTTGGAGAATGTGGAGCCACCCTTTAATTGCCATTACTCCCAGGTCCACTCTGACCCAGAGTGGTAGTACCTGTTAGGGTCCCAACTATGGGTTAAATAGAATCTGACTTGAAAAAAATATATATTCTATGAAAAAAATTTGTCTTCAAAACGACTGGATTTGGCATTAAATGACCTGAAAAGGGTTGATATGCCATAAAACAAAAACGCCTAATCCAACAAGTTCTGGAAAGCCCCATACGATTCCTCTTATGTGAGCATGTCAATGACCCTTGTCACAGCCTCTTTCATTGCCCCACTTGTCTCATAATGACAGCCTCTAAGGTTTTCCTTGAGCTTAGGGAATAACCAAAAGTCACAGGGAGCAAGGTCTGGACTAGGGAGGGTGAGGAAGGACTTTCTTTTTGATATTCTCTGAGCACTATTCGAACACATTTCGCGCAAATCTTCCACATCTTCAGTTCCTTGCAAATAATTGTGTGTACAGTTCCCACACTGACATCAAACTGTGCACTTAGTGTCTTTATAAACACACGACGTTCCTTATCCATTAAATTCTTTATTTGGCCAATCAATTCTGGTGTTCTGACTTCCTTACTCCTTCCACACCTCTCATCATCCCTCACAGACTTCCTGCCTTTCTTGAATCTCTTATGCCACTCAAAAACTGATGCTCAATTCATGCAAGATGGTCCAAAAGCAGTCTGAAGCATCCCATATGTTTCTGTGGCATTTTTATTTTCTAAATCTAAAACAGTATTTTATTGCATATGGTTCTACTAAAGTGTTCTCACGTACAGATTGCATTTTTGAAATTCACTAGCTGTGACAATCAGGCTTTAGTAGGGCGTATTCCAAGTCCTTCTTTAGCGGTTCATTTGAACCTGAAATCATAAAAATTGGTCAGTCATCTCATAAAATGTATAACAATAACGTACTGACTTTTCAAATATCTACAACAATTTTAAATGCCTGTTTAAAAAAAGTCTGGAAACCTCGTACCTCTCGGTAATAGATTGGAAACAAAAACGTTTCATCATTTTTACAATTAGAGGCGTTTTTATTTATGTATTTTATTTCTTTTAATCGGATTTATTTATCTGAAAAATGTCATAACAATGCGGTTTTAGAGCAGAGTCAAAGAGAAAGATGATGAAATATACATTTCGTCATTGCTAAAAAAAAAAAAAAAAAAAAAAAAATGTCTAAAATTTTGTTTATTATCAGCAGCTTACATAACCATGTCAAAAAGTTGGACAGGGGAAGAAAATGCGAAAACATTTTCGTCTTTCAAACTTTGTTAAAGAAACTTGTTCAGTTAAATCCAAAAATTCAGTACAAAAAAGTTAAGACGCCCGAAGTGGACTCGGTTTAGCTCAATAATCAACGGAAGTCACTAAACATGAAACGAAATACGGAAATAATTTATTTCCAAAAATTATTTTAGTTTTAACACTTCTGGTGTTATCATGAAAAAAAAAAAAAAATTAAGATTTCGATTGCGTAATTAAATTGAAATTACTGTTTTATGATGCACTAATCTGGGTGCCCGGGTGTTTGGAGGTGTATGTTGAGCAAAAAAAAAGGGGGGGGGAGGAATAGTAGGCAGGCAGGCTCGAACCCATACTGCAAAGAAGGGAAAAAACGTGTAAAAAAAAAAAAAAAAAAAAAAGGTGATGTGTTTGGTGTTGCGCCCATTGCCAAACCGGAAGTGACGTAGTTTAAATTAAGATTAGACAATCGAAAAGAGAGATGACTTTCGAAAATATCGGCGAAAAAAGCTACTCCACCTTGTAGAAAAGTGCCCAGTTGAGGGTGAAGGAATTAATGTGTTAGGCCAATTTTTCGATATTTGTTGTCCGAAGGGTCAAGCTTCAAAATGATACTGATGTTATGAAAATCTGCCGCCTCTGTCGAAAGTTTTAGGTAGACATATAAACATACATACATACATACACACACACACTAACAGACAGGTGAGATTTATATAAAAGATTATCTGTGATAAAATTTGTGAAAGACATTCTAAAAATTAAAAATACATATTAAAGAAAGCTTTATTTACAAAAATGTAAAAAAATATTTTTTTTTCAAATTATATCCGTATGAATATATTTTAAATATTTAGAAAATTATTTATAGAAATGTAAACTATGAAAGTTTAACCTTTTTTGTACCAATGTTCCTTAAATGGAACATAGTTTTCAACATACTATAGAAATTGTAATTTTGCTTTAAATTCAATTTTTATAAGTTATTTCTATTAAAGTAGCTTCATTTTACTCCAGATTTATGAAAACTTTTATAAATTATTCTTATAGTTATATTTGAAGCAAAATTACAATTTCTATAGTATGTTGAAAACTATGTTCCATTTAAGGAACATTGGTACAAAAAAGGTTAAATTACTTTTTGTTAATGCAAAAAAATAAAAATTTATTTATTTATTTTTTTTTTTTTTTACATAATAAAACAAGAAGGGTTTGCATACAGTTTTGTATTTCGTTTCATATTTAGTGACTTTCATTCCATATTTAGGTAAACCAAATCCACTTTCGGCGTCTTAACAGAGTATACCGATTTTTTGGATTTATCCTCCATATATATACACACACACGTTTTATTTTTTTATTGCCGTATCTTTCTATTAAAATACGGTAATAAAAAATAAAACGCATATTTGCTCTACAACAGTATTGAGCACTTTCTTCAGTTTTTATCAATTACCATCTCCACTAAATATATATATATATATATATATATATATATATAATTATTTTTTACTATAATAATTAAATACCTACAGACACTAGTGTTTCATCCTTTCAGGATTCTTCAGTGCAGGGTGTCACGATTAACACCAGCCGAACGATTCGAACCCCGCGACATGAGACATCTCTGGCTCGATTAGCGGAGACCGTATCCATTCGGCTACCATTAACCGTGTGAGATAGCGTTGAATTTTAAACATTTTAATTTAAATGTTCATTACGTCAGTCAGACAGTGATCTTATCGTTATACGATGATCTATGCATAAGAGCTAAATTGACTGACTTTTAATTCAACAGAAAGTGCTCAACGATAAGAAATGAATTTCTTAAAGGGGCTGTCATATATATATATATTGAGCATATTGGGGAATGAAATAAGAAACTGTCGCTAGCGTATAATGCAATGCTCTTTATGTAAACAAATAGAGCTTAGGCGTTTGGACAATGTTTGATCATTGTAATTCCACATACCCATCTTAGCAGCAGCCATATAACATAACAGTTAGAAGCACCGTCTGTCACCGGGGCGGTCGAGTTTCAATCATGGCTTCAGGTAGTTGCTAATCTAGCCCCACTGAAGAGCTGTGATACAGTGAAACAGTCCGTCTGTGGATGGCAGTTTTACTGAAATATCAAACTAATATTTTTTCTGCATCTCTTATGTACTAAAAAGAAAAAAATGATCATAGGAGGATTAGCTGGGAAATGAATATGGAAATAAGTAGGTGTATTTTAAAATGGCATTTTTATTGAAATGTGCAACTATTACTCTTTTGTATCAAGATACAGGAATTGTTAGCCTACACTGATGATTGTGTAAAAATGAATAATTATTTAATTTGATTATATATATATATATACTAGCATGGGTACCCAGCGTTGCCTGGGTTGACATGAAGTTCTGTTTGAAACACCTGTATTTTCATCATGGGCAACGTGGATATCCCCACAACAAAAATAAAAGAAAGGATGAAAACATGTAAATGTAATCGCACCCAAAAAGAAGTATGTGATACCCTCTCTAGATATTTCGGCAGAAGGGCTACAAAGAGAAGAAACTATTCTCCGGATATTGAGCACTGGAAAGACCCCTCCCCAAAGAAAAGATAATTAAAAATAAATCATTACAACTTTTGTTTCAATAAAAATAGCAGTGAATGCCTGTGCAATCGAAAAAAAAAAAATCTACCAAAAATTAATTCAAAAAACAATTAAATGACATTTTTCGCCATTTTATATTTCTAATGTAATCCCCCCACCCAAATTGTATTTGTCATATTTTGGGGTTCGTTCTGTTTATAAAATTGTTAGGTGAAAGTACAGATTGGTTTCATAAAAATTGATTAAATTTATCGTTATTTTATGTTTCAAATGTAATTCCTGCCCTCCCACCACAAAAAAACCCTAAAAGTTTTTGTATTTGTCATGTTTTGTCCCCCCCCCCCTCGATCGCCAAACTTGAAAAAATGCTAGAGATGACATCTGGTTGAACGCTTTGTGGCCAACAGTGGATGCTCATTTTACGTTAAATTTATAAAGAAAAGTTATCCCCCACGTTAAAATGTTAATTTTTTTTTTTTTTCAAAATTTCTTCTTTCATATTATTAATAAAGACTGCTTAAACGTATTAGGCTACAAAAAATCAGGTCTTAATTTTTTTGGTTAATGTCAAGTTTCTTTCCAATTCCCCCAAAAACTTTAAAATGACGACTTTTAATGGGTTTCCGTGGTGCTGAAAACGAATATTACATTTAAATTTGGAGCAAATAAGTAGTTTTCATGATATGAAGAAATTCCTTTTTCAAAAAGTGGGGGATCACTTTCCTATATAAATTTAACGTAAAAAGAGTACCCAGTTTCTGGTCACCTAGTAATTTCTTCATATCATAAAACAAATTTAGCTGTGATATTCGTTTTCAGCACTCACCAAAATTGGGGCTGTTTCTTTTTTACTAAGAGATGCGTTCATTTTTTTCATCTCATAATTTTGGACGCTAATTATGCTGTTAGTAAGTTTACAAAAGCATACTTTTGTTTTTTGTTCTTTTTTCATTATACAACTTGTATAGTTGTTAACAGGTGCCTCTGCAGTTTAACATTTCACAAAAATTCTGTTTACATTAGGAGGCGGTTAAGTAAAGTACAGGAGCACCTGGTAAAAACTATACAAATTCTATAATTGAATACCCACCTCAAAAAAATAAATAAAAACAAAATATATTTTTGTAAACTGATCATGTAAGCTTACTGACAGCATTATTTATGTCCTAAAGTATGAAAACATAAACGGATTTCTTAGTAAAAAAACAGCGCTGGTTTTTGGTGGTGCTGAAAACGAATATCACAGTTAAATTTGTTTTATGATATGAAAAAAATTATTAGGTGGTTAGAAAGTGGGTGCCCATTTTACGTTAAATTTATGTAGGAAAGTGATCTCCCACTTTTTGAAAAAGTAATATTTTATATCATGAAAACTACTGATCTGCCCCAAATTTAAATGTGATATTCGTTTTCAGCACCATCGAAAACCATTAAAAGTTGTCATTTTCAAGTTTTTTGAGGAGTTGGAAAGAAACTTGACATTGACCATTTTTTTTTTTTCCAGGGGTTAAACGACGCTGGCTCACTCATTTTTAATTTAAGATATTAAATAAATTATAAAGAAAATCTGTTTCGCAGGCAATTAAACACACTTTCTGTGGTATAATTATTATAATAAATCCTGGGCAACACCGATTACATTTTATAAACAAAAAGAACAGAGAATCATGGATTTTGTTCACATGTGTCTCTGACTAATTTTGCCCTCGTGAGGATGCAAGTAAATGAGGACATTAGTTTGAATTATTTTTCTCAACAAATAAAAAAAAAGGTTACTTAAAAATTAAGAATAAGCGAAAAAAAAATTTCTTCTGAATTAAAAATAAAAATAATAATTCAGCTTAGAATAATATTTCGAAATGAAAACAAATATTTAATAACGTGCTCCATTTCAATTAAACTATCACAGTTATTTTCCTATTTGGTTATTATTGTTATTATTATTATTTATTTTATTTATTTATTATTACTCTAAGAGTTTTCAAACGGCCATCCTTAAATAATTCTCTTTGAAAACAACTATGATGTTCCATGGAGTTTTGGTTTGAAAATAAAACGGTTTCAGATTTCAGATAAAATCAGTTAAATCAAATAT
>NC_136519.1:79518775-79566275 GCF_053919585.1 Euprymna scolopes
CTCGAAGTCTGAAATCGTGAAAGCAACTAAGCAGCAAATATCACGTGACAGGTAGGAGAGGTCAAGAAATGTGACAGCAATAGAAAACGTGCAATAAATAACGATAGAAATAATTATAGACTTGACGAAATGGGATTCTCAAATAAAATCCGCATTAATGGAGCTGATACAAACACTTAAAATCTATTGCCTGCTATCTGTATGTAGCCGGCGTTATCCGGGAGTTTTTTGGCTTTTTTTTTTTTTTGCTTTCATTTTTAGCTTATGCAGCAATAACGCTATATATTACATATATAACTTGAAAAAAAAAAATACTTTTTATCCCGAGATACATGGCTAACCTGTCTTAGCAGATGAAGCTCCACCCGATTAAGAGGAGTAATTTATACGAAAAGAAAAAAATTAGCTTTGAAATAGCATGGCCAAAAGAGGTTTCCCCTCATTTCTTTTTATCTTATATATATATATATATATATATATAAGTGAAAGTGTCTGTCTGTGTACATTTCCCTACACAATAACTCTGTCAATTTTCAGTCTACAGACTCAAAATTTGATGTACAGGGTATTAAGATTTGGGAAAATCTTTGTAATCTGTTTTTAGCCAGAAATTTGGCTGCTAAGGAGTCAAAATTCAACGATTTGACCTTGGAGAACTTTACCAAACTCCTCGGCTAATTTTGGGTCCAAACACTTGAAATTTTAGATATGGATCTAACT
This sequence comes from Euprymna scolopes, assembly GCF_053919585.1. Lineage (NCBI taxonomy): Eukaryota > Metazoa > Mollusca > Cephalopoda > Sepiida > Sepiolidae > Euprymna > Euprymna scolopes. The sequence continues at coordinate 79,519,496 of NC_136519.1, forward strand.
TAAAAACTAGATTTGAGCCCAAAACATATGTTAATGGGTCATAATTGTGTGTGTGTGTGTGTGTGTGTGTGTACATTTCCCTACCAAATAACTGTCAATTTTCGGTCTAGAGACTTGAAATTTGATATACAAGGTATAATCTGTTTTCAGACAGAAATTTGCCTGTCAAGGGGTCAAAGTTCAATGATTTGACCTTTGAGAACTCTACCAAACTACTCTACTAATTTGGAGTCTAAACACTTGAAATTTTAGATGTAGGTTACTTGAACATGGATCAAACTTTTTAATTTTATTGGAGCCCCAAAAAAATAAATGTTAAGGGGTCAAAATTGGAGTCAAAGTTTTAAAAAATTATGACCTCTGCAGTCTCTACCAAATTACTTAGCCAATTTCTCGTCTAAGCATTTGAAATTTTACATAAAGTTTATTCAGAGATAGGACAAGCTTTTTAATCGGTTTGGGTCGAAAATTTGAGCTGCAAAGGGATTAAAGTTCAAAAGATTTGGCCTTTGTGGTGTCTAGCAAACTACTCAGCCAATTTTGGGTCTACACATTTGAAATTTATACATAACAGGTATTTATACATGCGGCAAGCATTTTAATCAGTTTTGGGGCGAAAATTTGGCTGCCAAAAGGTCAAAGTTGAAAGAGTTGACCTTTGTAGATTCTATAAAATTTCTCTGCTAATTTTGGGTTTAAAGACTTGAAATTATAGATGTAGGCAACTTGGACATGGGTAAAAGTTTGTATTTTGATTTGAGACCAAAATAGTAAATGTTGAGGTCAAAATTGGGGTCAAAGTTTAAAAAAAATTGACATCTACAAAATTACTCGGAAAAATTTTGGTCTAAACATTTGAAATCTTACATAAAGTGTATTCACATCTCTAGAGTGGATGAAATGCGGAATATTCAGTGTAGCTTAATCGCCATATATATTTTATAACTTACTAACTAGCTCTACCTACGTATTGAGCACTTTTGAAGTAAATACTTAAAGTTTACGCATAAATCTATACTTTCGTATATTAATCTTATGTGAGTAAATTAAGTAGTTTATTTATTTATATATATATATATATATATATATATATATATATATATATAAAGGAAGATGAAAACAACATCAGTATATTTATTTCTATATTTTGTTTTTTTAACTTTTTTAAATTTAGGCTAAATTAAAAAGTTTTACTAATATATAAATATATATATATATATATTAGTAAAACTGGTAATTAGTAAAAACCTGAAGAGAGTGCTCAATACTATTGCAGAGCAAATGTGTTTTATTTTTTTATTACTGTTTTATCTGTTTGGTTACATGTTTCGGATGTTGGACCATGTTTACGATCCAACCGCCTCGTCAGACCTTACAGAAATGGTTGTTAGTATTTGGAAGAAGTGTTTTAGAAGAAATACGAGAAAACAAAAAGGGGTAGGAGATAATAAGGGGGAGGGAGAAGGGTATCAACAATATTTCAGTTTTTAAGGTTTAAATACATTAGATTGTATTGTATGCGTGGGGGTAGCAGATTCAGGTAGGCGTGGGTGGAGATATATGGATATAGGGAGGGGAGGGGGAGAGAGGGTGGTAAAGAAAAAAGAGAGGGGGTAAGAAGAGGAGGGGGAGGAGTTTCAATTTTTAAATTTTGACTGCTTTTTGCCTGTTCAGTCAGGTATATGAAGTAGATGAGAGGGAGAGAGAGAAAGAGAGAGAGAAAGGGTTTTTGTAGGTGTCATGTCTTTGACAGGTAAAAGGTTCCATTTAAAATTTTCGTAAGTTGACTTGTTCATTTCAATTGACAATGAGTTGTTTTTAGCTAGTTAAGGATTAATACATACGCTAACACACGCGACAACACGCATACATACATACACCTACATCTGTACACTTCTATACATCCATATACAGACACATACGCATGTATATAAGCAATGTATATGCAGGCATACCTGCATCTATATGCAGACATACACACACATGCACACAACTGCTATACACATATACATATATATACACACATACACACACGCCTACATATATATATATATATACGTGGAGATATAGATCTCCAGTAAGAAGTAGATGTACATATATACACACACATGTACCCATATACACAATTACATAAATAAATGTATATCTGCATATTTATAAAAATATAAACATGCAGATATACATAGACACACATACATTATATATATATATATATATATATATATATATATATATACACATAAAGATAAGTGTATGTTTATACCAAGTAAATAAAGTAAAGTTAGGATAAATAAATAAGTAAATACATGGGTGTAGTTAATAATGCGAGGTTAGGTAGACGCATCGTTAATTTCACGTATATATGGGGTGGGTTCCTAACATGGTGCCTTGGGCAGTTGTTATGTTTAACCTTATTTTCAGTGTTAAATTTATTGTGGATACAGGCATATACATACATACAAACACATACATGCATATAAACTCAGATATAGCTATACCTGTATACATAGGTTCAGCTATGCATACCCATAGTAATAAAAAATAAAACATATATATATATATTTTAGTCACTATCCATTTTCCTTTTCTCCTCAGTCTTCCTTTCATGATTGCCTTAATAAAGTTTTGTACCCCCAAGAAAATCATGAAATATATATATATATATATATATATATATATATATATATATATATATATATCTATATATATACTTTACTGTTTGAAAATATTAACCTGGAAGTGTAAAGCGTTGAAATTTAGTGATGTCAACCATTATGCCATAGAGGATAGCGAAATGACTGGCTGTAGGCCAGTTAAGCTTTCAGCTTTCTGCCGTATTTGCTCCCCCATGATGTTGGGGAAAATCAGCCCCCCCCCCAAAAGGGGGAGTTCTGGCAGTGCTAATATGAAGGGATTCCCCCCACATTGATCAAGGCTAACTGCCCTTAAGATGTCCCGGGCAGGAGGGCAAGGTGATCGGCTTTGCTTTGATCAGTTTCACTTTATTTGTACGAAAAAGACAAACAAACCAGGGATTTTTTAAAAGTCGATCAAAATAAAGATAGAGACGATGTCCATTTTTGAATTGGAGACATAGTTGGAGTATAATAAGGAAACTTCTCCATAAATGTAACGGACGCGAGAAGCCCCGCGAAAAAGACTTTCATGGACTTACACAAATGCACGCACCCATTTTGCCTTTTATATAATAGACTAGCAGGGGTACCCGGCGTTGCCGAGCTGTTTAGAGGTATGTGTACCCGAGCGGCAGGGGGGGGGGGATAAATCAAAACACAAGAATAAGCGACGTAATAACTGTGTAAATATTATATAAAAAGAAACAATGTTAAAACTTCTTAAAAAAATCGTTGCCCAGTTGTTTGAGTTGGGGGGGGGGTAAAAAAAAAGTTTGGGTAGGTAGGTAGGATCGAACCCGAAGCCTTGAGGCAAAGTTGGAAAAAAAAGTGTGAAAAAAGTAAGTGACACGTTAACCGCTCGGCCAGCAAGAAAGAGTAACTGAAACAGGTTTGAACTTATTTAAGCATTAAAATTTGACAGGTGTCTGCACTTAATAACTTAATGAGGTCAATATTAGTAGCGGAGTTAATCGACTGTGACTACCGGGTCGTGTAAAGTCTCAAAGGCTGCCTGTGAATGCTAAGCCAAGGAATTTGAAGGAAGAATTGTCAAGTAGGATGTTATTATTCATGCCTATCAATGGTTGAGTATGCTTCTTGTAATTGTTAAAGGAAAGCAGTGTAGTCTTAGTAGCATTAAATGCTACAATCCATTTACGACCCTATTGCACTACAGACTGGAGGTGGTTTTCTAAAATTTCCATAGATATGTCTTCATTCACTTTTATCTCATACCTATTATAGCGTTTTATCATCGGCAAATATATCCATCTCAGACACAATGTTATCAGGGAGGTCCTTTATAAATATCAGGAATAATAGCGGTTCAAAGATCAACCCTGATCCTAAACCCTAACCCTAATCCAAAACCCTAACCCAAACCCTAATCCTAAACATAGCACAAACCCTAATCCTAACTAACCCAAAACCGTAATCCTAAACCCCTAATCCCAACCACAAATAGTTCTTATCCTACAACATAACACAGAACCCTAATCCTAAACTTTAACCCAAAATCATAATCCTTAATCCTAATTGAAAACCATAATCTTAAACCCTAACCTTAACTCAAAACCCTAACCCAAAATCCTAAACCCTTACTCAAAATCCTAATCCAAAACCTAACTCAAAATCCTAATCCCAACCCCAAATCCTAAAATCTAACCCCAAGTCCTAATCCTAAAACCTAACACAGAACACTAATCCTAAACTTGGACCCAAAATCCTAATCCTTAACCCTAATTGAGAACCGTAATCTTAACCTCTAAACCCTAATCCCGGCTGTCTTTTTACATTTACTTTTGTTCGTATTTTCCTAAGTTTGTTTATATCTACCAATCTTTGTGTCTAATCTTCCATAGGTAATTGCACCCACCGAATATAGGTAATTGCAATAAACGATCATAAAACAAAAGAAAAAAAGTTGACAACTTCCTTTGATGATTTCACCGTTATTTGAAACATTGTTCTAGAAATAGAAACATGACCAATGAGTACAAAGGAAATATATTTAATTATCATCAATTGGATGTGAATTATAATACTCGCCCCACCCTCGTTTGTGAGGGTGGGGCACCATGCTAACCTATTAGTAAATATGATGACATACAGTTGTGGCTTTTAATGCAATTATAAGCATGACGAGAATAGGTTCGGTGGTTGGTGAAGGAAAATCAGGGGAGAAAAACTGGGGGGGGGGGGAGTAAGAATAAGAAGATGAAAAAGAAGGCAAGAGGAGAAAGAAAGAAAAGGTGAGAGTGAGGGGGAAAGAGAAAGACAAAAAAGATGAGAGAAAGAGACAGAGAGGGAGAAAGAGACAGAGAGGGAGAATAAAGAAAAAGGGAGGAAAGGAGAGATAGAAAAGCAGAAAGGGTGAAAAAGGGAGAGTGAAATGAGAGAGAGGAGAGACAAAAAAAAAAAGATAAAAATGAGACAATGGTTATTTGGTTGTTTTCTTTTACGGCATATCAACCCTTTTTCGGGTTATTTAATGCCAAATCCAGTTATTTATGAAATAATTTCATGCTTTGAATTTTCATTTTGAATTTACATTTTTTTTTTTAAATTTACATTTTTTTTTTTTTGAATTTACATTTTTATTTTTGAATTTACATTTTTTTTTTTAATTTACATTTTTTTTTTTTTTTTAATTTACATTTTTTTTTTTTTTTTAATTTACATTTTCAAATATTAATTCATGGTGTTTAGTTTGGGTGTTTTGTTTTACGGCATATCAACCCTTTTTTATGTTATTCAATACTGAATTCAGTTATTTTAGAAAAAGTTTTCTAATGCGTCTAGTTGTTTATATTTTCAAATATTTATTTATGGGTTTGTTTGGTTGTTTTTTAGAGAAAACTTTTTTTTTTTTTGCATTGCAGAACATGATTGAGTTTTGCAAAGCTAAAGGAAAAAAAACAATAACATCAATGTTTGGTGCATTTTAAGACAGAAAACAAGTACCTTCAGATAGCCTGATCTGCTAGCACGAGAAAGAGAAAGAGAGAGAGAAAGAGAAAAAAATAGAGAGAGAAAAAGAGAAAATATGAGAGAGAGGAAAAAGGGAGAAAAAAATGAGAGAAAGAAAAAAAGACAAAAAAGAGAAAAAACAATACTGGTAAAAAAAAAAAAAGAAGGAAAAATAAAGTAAAATGGAAGAAAAAGAAAAAAGACAACTTCCGGTGACGTCATGGCCCTCGGCACTTTTCGCTCGCTCATTTACCAACATTAAAAGAGAGAGAGAGAGAGAGAGAGAGAGAGAGAGAGAGAGAGAGAGAGAGAGAGAGAGAGAGAAACGGAAACATTTGCCACCTCCTTTGTTCCAGTTTTTTTGATGGAAACAAATATTTTGGAAATTAAAACAAGAATTTATATGCTAGCAGAAAAAAAAACATTTTTTTAAAATCATTAATTTTTTTAATGCCAAATAGGAAAGAGTGTATGTTACAAAGTATGAAACCACAATCTAATATGTGTATATTTATATATTATATAGTACATATATATATATTATATAATACACATATATTATATAATACATGGTTATATAATATATATAGTTATATAATATATATAGTTATATAATACATATAGTTATATAATACATATAGTTATATAATACATATATCATATAAATATATAGTTATATAATATATAGAGTTATATAATATATATAGTTATATAATATATAATAGATAAAGTGATAATAAACTTGAGCAAATTGGACTCAAATAAAGACCTGGCCAGAGATAGGTTAATTTTGAAGTTAAGTTTCAAAAACCGCCCAATACATGCCAGCATGTAAAATGTACGTTAAACCGAATATGAAGAGGAAAGAATGGATGAGATTGCTTTGGGTTAGTAGACGTAGAACAGTTGTAGTAGCAGGGTCAGTTGACAGGGGAAGGTCAAGGAAAACAAAGATGGCAGAAAGTGATAAAGATGGATATGAGAGAAAGAAGGATAAATAAAGACCTGGCCAAAGATAGGTTCGTTTATTGATGATGTAAGAATGAATAAGAATTCTTGGGTGAGCAGATATAGAACGGTTGAGGTAGCAAGGTCAGTTGACAGGGGAAGGCCAAGAAAAATATAGGAGAAAGTGATAAGGATGTGCTTGAGAGAAAGAAGGATAGATAAAGACCTGGTCAGAGGCAGATTAATTTGAAAGTAAATTTATGAAAACGGTTAAACACATGCCAACATGTAAAACATGCGACAGTTTTGCACGTTTTTATGCAGTCCTTTGTATTATTGTGGTCTTCGGCAAGATCTTTCAAGCTGCACGGGTTGGATAGTAGAAGTTAGGGTTGACAGGTTTGCATCATATGGTCCTCCTCTCCACATTCACAGATGGTGGGATCAGTTTTGTAGATCCTCTTACAATATTTTTGAAGTATAATGGGGGTAGTTATTTAATTGCCGCCCACATCAGCATTATTTGGCACAAGGCCTGGAAAGTGGGAACCCCGCAGGCTCCCCTAAAGGAGGGGCACTCCTGCAATTTTAAAAATTGCCTGAGTAACCCCATCGGCATTCCCCGGTCGGGGCGCCTCAGGCAGCATGCAATAAACTTGCCCCACCAGAAAGCCCGGTGGCAAGGCCTGGGAGGGTGGACCTCCTAAGTATTACCTAGGCGGTGTACCTCAGTCCAACAGGTGCTGGACCGGTTCCCGGCCCCTCACCTGTTGGGCTGAGTGTCAAGTGACGAATCCTTGACTTGTACTACCCTGTCTCTCTGCAGCCGAGGCTGCTAGGAGACATCCCATCATAAAGGAATTATAATGGGGTATGAAACCAGAATTGCTCCATAAAAATTAAACCTTTTCTGTAGCAATTCTGCATATGTTTTCTGTCTCGACACGTAGAGAGAGAGACGCAAACAGAGAGAGATAGAAAGAAAAACGTTAACTTTTTCACCCCAAAATCGACAATTTTCGACAGGGGGGGGCGGTCAACAACCCATGTGTCAGATGATGTCATGACCTGATTTACTTTAAATAGTTGAAAAACCGAACAAATTTCAGATGCGTCAGTATAGCCCAGGTAGTTAAGGCCTTGGTTCATTATCTAAACGTTTTGGGTTCGAATCATGGTGTGAGATGTTTTTTTTTTTTTTTAGATTTTTTAAATTTAAATATTGAACCCTGTATTATTTAAGCCATTTTTCACATAACGTTCGTTTTCCTGTTTTTTTTTTTTTTTTTACTTCACTTATTCTTAACGACACCCAAAAACACCCGGGTACCCACCGATTTTTTAAATTTTAATATCGAAACAGGCTTATTTAAGCCATTTTTCACGTGTTCGTTTTCTGTTTTCATCGTTCGTTTGCCTTACTTTAGTTTTTTTTGTGTTTGTTTTTGATGTTTTGATTACCCACCTCCCGCTTAATTAAAACGTTGTTTTCTTTTCTTACTTCGCTTATAACAATGCTTAGATCGTCATCGTCGTCGTCGTAACGCTCGACGACTTTCAAACATCTTTCACTTATTCGCTTATAACAATGCTTCATTCTGGCTGGCCGATTTTATTTTCAAACTTCGCCTCAGGGCGTCGGCTTCGATCTTACCCCCCCCCCCGGTTTCTTTTTTATTTAACACCACACACACACCTACAAACACCTGGGCAATGCCGGGTACCCCTCACTAATACTTTCATAAACCAGAGTCCATTTTCTGTAGGCTGTTTTTGAACCCAGTCAACGACAGATACTTTTGCTAGTATATATATATATACATGATAGCAGCAACTCGTTCTCGAGTATTGACATTACTCAATATATCTCTGGCTCAAATGACGCAAACATGAACGCAACTAGCAGCACATGCCAGACGGTCACTTCTATGAACTTTCTATACTCCTGCACATTCACTGATGACCGGGTACAAGCTGTGGAAACCGAAACACCTACCAGGTCAGATCCTGGAAGTTCCAGAGCCTTTATTGCAATTCACGCCCATATCTGCATCAGTCCTCATTGAATGCCCGTTTGCCATTTTAGGCTAAAGCCAGCCTTTTTATTATCGAGATACACACTGATGGTAAAATGTGTATTCCATTGCATATCAAGTAATGCCTGTGCTTGAAGCTTTTTATAGTGAGGAAAGACTTTGCACTGAGACAATCCCACTCTCTGAACAACTGCCACATTGAACCATAAAGAAGAGCAAGTCAACATCATTGGAAGCAGCAGTCGCCGCAAATTTTATATCAGGGTTTTCCTTCTCCTAGAGAGGTTGGCTTCACCACGGCTTACGGGAGCCCTCTCCACCCACTATACCAATTGATACATGACTGGGACTTATTCCACACGCATGTATGCCGTAGCTGAGAGGGCCTAAGCTCTTCTGGAGGTTTGTAATGTGCATCAAGGAGACAAGCGCCTGCGTGTTTGTGTGTTGTGTGGGTGCGTAAGAGAAACGGACGAAAAGGAAAGACTTACCTCGGGGCCGGCTTGGCGTCGCCGACCGAAAATAGAGAAAGAAAGATCAAGATGGCGGCCGCCGTCTTTTGTACAGGATGATATCTCGCAAAGTCGCATTAATTCTTGCAATATGCAAATTTAGCCGCCCTGCAACAGCCATAAAAGCGGGTGATTGAAAGACATTGGGAGAGCGATGATTGACTTGGTCGGGAATCGTGTTGCTGTTGCTTCTCGTGCCGTGTGGGTGTGAGCATATCTTACCTTTGTTGGGACCGGTCTGAGTAACCGATTGTTGGGTCCGTTCTGAGTAACCATTCGCGTCCGTCTAGGTACCTTGCTAGTTGGATTCTATGCAGAACCGGTGTTTACTGGTTATTGAATTGCTTTACGTTGCTGCAACATTATACATCTACAGAGGGCGCAGTACTTTTAAAGGATTTTCCTTATACATCTACAGAGGGCGCAGTAATTTTAAAGGACTTTCCTTACACATTTTCTACAAGGCTTCTGTCAGGGTTACCTCACCCTTAGCCTTTGGTTAAAAGAACCTTGGCCCACAAGGCAGTGAAGGTCCAGTTATACGGCGCAGGACACTCGCCGTTCATCAGAGCCCCGTCTGCATGGCAGTGGTCACGACAGGCACGTGGGGTTGATTTGTCTAGGAGGAGTACAGAATGACGCAAAGACATCTGTGTGCTTTTAACACACATCCATACCAGACCTTAATTTTTCCCGCTTTTTTCATCACAAGAAACAAAAACACAAGCTATTTTACTGACTATAAAAGCAAACAATTGTTTTAGCCATACTTATATAACTTGGAGAGTTAGAAGAAGGGAGTAAATTCAATTCTATAAGAGGAGACTTATCGGGATAATATAAAGCTCAACAAATTTCAATGGATAGGAGACAACGGTAGTGGAAAATGAACTCACAAAAAAAAAAAAATGCTGTTGCTATCATGGTTACCTTTGTTGATAAAAATCTTTTAGCGTAAACCCCCTGCATAGATACTATACAAATAGAACCACAACCCAACCACCGCTATACCTCTCCTTGAGTCTTAAAACACAAACTACCTACATTATTTAAAACTATGATAGAAACCCTATACACCTTTTTACATTACACTTTATATAGTACGCTCCTCCTTTATCTTAGAAGTTCCCACAACATCAATAATCTTATTGTCTCCTATATATTTATATCTATATATCTATGAAAGTGAACGTGTCTGTGTACATTTCCCTATGCAATAACTCTGTCAATTTTTAGTCTATAGACTCGAAATTTGATATACAGGGTACTGAGATTCGGGAAAATAGATATGATCGATTTTCGGACAGAAATTTGGCTGCTAAGGGGCCCAAGTTCAACGATTTGACCTTTCAGAACTCTACCAAACTCCTCCGACAATTTTGGGTCTAAACACTTGAAATTTTAGATATAGGTTCCATGGATCTAACTTAACTTGATTTGAGCCCAAAACAATAGATGTTATGGGGTCATAATAGGGGTCAAATTAAAAAAATTGACCGTTTTTTTTTTGTTTTTTTTTTGCTCAGCATACACCTCCAAACACCCGGGCAATGCTGGGCACCCATGCTAGTATATATATATATATATACACACACACAAGTAGGCCACCCGGCATTGCCCAATCGTAAAATATGCTTAAACATGATATTATTTTGATTATATTTATTATTATATTGAACCCAATATATAGTAATGATTTAAAAAGTTAAAAAAATATTTTAAAAAAAATGACTTGCACGCCACTACCGAGAATTGAACCTAAAACGTTTAGCTTACGATTTACTTTTTCCTTTGACATTAATGCCTGAGCTATGAAGACATGTTTCCTGTTCAAAACATGAGCCAATAGCTATTACGTTATGCATGCATATTTTTAATGCCGTCGTTCAACCTTTTTTTAATATTCACACTTTTGCACCGATTTTCCCCGGCTAAAACCCAAATATAAAATTTTGCATGGGTTCGTATATCCTATATATTAAGTTTCATATCTGTAGACCAAAAGCTGACAGAGGAGTTTGGTAGGCAAAATATTTTAAACAAATATATATACACATAAGAAAGAGGTTTGTGTTTATTATAACCTTTTCACGCAAATATTATGCAAGTCTAAATCATGTGGAATATCTGCATGAATATAATTATGCGTAATAGTTAACTAAAGATGATCCATTCTATGAGAAAACCGAAAAAAAAAAAAAAAAAACTAATAGAAAATTAATTAAAATTTATGCTTAAAAGAATATGCAAATATGCTTGATGTTTTGCAGTTGAATGCAATTCTACGGCCCATATATAACAAAGTTGTATTTTCTTTTTAAATACAAAAGGAGTTTTTAATACAAGTATCAATACACACAAAAACAAATTTATAGCAGTAGATATCATTAGTAGTGTTCGAATATATAGTTAAGTGCCAGTTTTAGTCATTTACATAGATACATTGAGAGCATTGCCAAGGCTGCTGCAAGGAAGGTTGGCTCCCTCTACCGTGCTAGAAAACTACTTACGCCTGACAGTATCCTATACCTCTATAAGGCAACCATTCGCCCATGTATGGAGTACTGTTGTCACATCTGGGCTGGTGCATATGCTGCTTGTCTCTCGCTCCTGGACAGGGTTCAAAAAAGAGTCGCAAACCTGATAGGTCCTGAACTGTCATCTAGGCTTCAGCTTCTGTCCCATCGACGAGATGTTGCATCCCTCTGCCTGTTCTACAAATACTTTAATGGTGAATGCTCTGACGAACTGCAAACACTTGTACCTCCCGACGTAACTACCCCCGACAAACCCGACAAGCTACTAAGTCTCATCCCTTTACAGTAGAGATCCCTAGGTGCAAGAAAGCCTTTTACTCCAATAGTTTCTTCCCCAGAACTGCGGGGTCTTTGGAACTCTCTTCTGGGATTCTGCTTTCCCAACTGCAATGATATGCAGAAGTTCAAGTGTAATGTTAACAAACATCTTTCTACTCATCTCCCTTCATAATGACCCTGCTAATCAAGTCCCTGATAGTAGCCCCCTGCTTCAAAGTGGCACTGTGCCTTGTTTGGGGTGAAAATTGAATTTAAAAAAAAAAAAAAAGAACTGAAAATTGAATAAAAAAAAAAGAACTGAAAATTGAATAAAAGAAAAAGAACTGAAAATTGAATAAAAAAAAAAGAACTGAAAATTGAATTAAAAAAAAGAACTGAAAATTGAATAAAAAAAGAACTGAAAATTGAATAAAAAAAAGAACTGAAAATTGAATAAAAAAAAGAACTGAAAATTGAATAAAAAAAAGAACTGAAAATTGAATAATAAAAAAAAGAACTGCTTTAAAAGCTTCACCACGCACTCATTTCGACAAAATCGTAAATTATTACAGTTTATAGATCACCTTCTCAGCTATATTGTGAAACAACAAATTAAATTACTGAAGTAAAACAAAAGTTATGAATTTAATGGTGTTCAAAATCGTAAAAATTCGTAAGGAGGTGAGCCGTGAGCGACGTTTTTCTATGACTGGTTTCCATAACAACCACGTCGCTTCAGCGACTAGTGTTGCTACTAATTCACTGCTGTCGGGAAAAGAGAAGTAACAAGTGAAACAGAGAGAATGAAAGGGAGATAATTGGGGGGTATTTTAAGCAGACGAGAACCACACATTGTTATTACATATGTGTATGTTATATTTATGGGGGCAAAAAAAAAAAAAATAAGACTGAAATTAAACAAAGAACAAGTGAATTTATTGGAAGCCTGGAAAAATCATGGATTACATTAGAAAAATGCGAGCATGAAAAGTAATATGGTTAAGCTTAAACATAGAAAAGTAAAAGACTATTGTTAAAACTGGAAAAGAAAAGGACAAGATATTCTAGTAAAAAATATAAATTTATACCTTCAAATATTGCAGCATTTAAAATTGATTATATAATGTTATAAATTGAATTTTTCAAAAATTCTTAATGCTGCAATATTTTAAATTATAAATTTATTATATTTTTTACTACAATATCTTGTCCGTTTCTTTGCAAGTTTTAACAACTAGCCCTTTACTTTTCCATGTTTAAGCTTAACCATATTACTTTTCATGCTCGCATTTTTCTATTGTAATTACATATGAATAAATAGCAAAGTTCCCATTTAGATAGCTGAATAGTGCAATTCTAGAGCTTTGAATAATTTTAAAGATAACGCGTTAATAGGGATAGACACATGTATTTATTCATACCGGAAGTAAAAAAAAAGCGTGTATTAGATGGAAACGAACATACTACAAACTACTAATAAATTCGAGTGATTACTGCATTGCAAGGCAAGTATATTCAAAAATACAGATAAAGCCCGCTTGAAGCTTCATATATATGTTGGAGATAAACAAAACAAAACATAAACGAATAACTGCTGTACTTCTGTAACTGCGTAGACAGAAAATACGTCTTAACTGGTTCAACCAGTTTTGCTAAAATTCAGTCACCATCAGCTTTTGTAGAATTACAAAATATTTAAAACTTTTTCTTTGTTGTTTGTATTTAAAAAAAAAAACAAAAAAAAACGGTATTTTTTTTAGATTAGGTCCACCCACCTCCACAATTTTCTTTTAAATGACACCTTCAATAGGTTTTCGACTATGCTGAATACGAAAATCGCATTGAAATTTTGCAGAAATAATTAGTTATCGAGATATAAAAAGTTGTATTATGCATTGTATTCTTTGGCGGCCATCTTTTTTACGCGCGTGTAGTGTCGGTCATAGATTACTAGATTTGTTTATATCGCGTGCCTGCGCGTAAAAAATATGGCCGCCAAAAAATACAATGCATAATACAACTTTTTATATCTCGATAACTACACTACTTATTTCAGGTTTGTATTACTGTAGTGTACACAGATTCGAAAAAGTTGTCAAAAAAACAAATATATAACAAATAATAAAATGTTATCAAAGGCAAGATAAGTTACTTTTCTACCAAATTGGATATATTTTCGTGTTTTTATTCAATGTAACAGGTTTATTCAGCTCGAAAAACATGCAGTGTTTACCGAGGTATTGGAAAATTCAAAATGGCGCCCGACTCTCTCTTTAACACGGTAAGTTTGGGAAAAAGTCTTATAAATAATAAACTAGACAAAATACTATTAAAAATCCACCGAATATATATCAACTTATGTCACGGTAACATATATTGAGCGAATTTCTAACAGTATTTTGTCTAGTTTATTATTTATAACACCTTTTCCCGAACTTACCGTGTTAAAGAGAGAGTCGGGCGCCATTTTGAATTTTCCAATACATCGGTAAACACTGTATATGCTTTTCGAGTTGAATGTTACATTGAATAAAAACACGAAAATTATATCCAGTTTGGTAGAAAAGTAACTTAACTTACCTCTGATAACATATATTTGTTATATATTTGTTTTTTGACAACTTTTTCGAATCTATGTGTACAGTAATACAAACCCGAAAATTGTGGAGGTGGACCTAATCTGAAAATTTACCAAAAAACAAACAAAAAAAAAAAAAAAAAAAAACGTTTGTGTTGAAAAACCAGTCACCGCAAAAAAAAAAAAAAAAAAAAAAATGTATTATACTTACGCTAAATCATTAATTAGAAAATGTCGGTTTTCTCCGACAAAGATCCGAAAACAAGTTGAAAACTAGTTTTCGGATCTTTGTCGTCTAAACATCTACAATCTGCACAGTAGAATTTTGTCGTCCGAGTGACAAAAACAAACAAAAAAAAAAAAAATGCACGAGTTTTAATATCGCGCGCTTTGCGATCAACGGTGTCAGATTAGTCACGTGACTACCTTTCGACGTGTTTTAACGACATCACAGATCTACATCTTCCTCACCCCACCAGAACACTGTATTCGGTCAACATCTCTCTCTATTCCTATCTCTTTTTACTATTATATAAAAGTTATATAAACGGTTGGCCTTCGGGACAAGATCAAAGTGTAGTATCTGTCCGGCAGATACTGCACTTAAGATAATTTGTACCAGTCAATGGAGGGGAAACCCTCTATACTGGGACAATTATTATTTTTGGTAACCAGAGTGACCCCTTTTAGGGGAGCTGGTTTTTACCTCACATTAAAAACGGCCTTGTGCCTAATTTGCTCAGTGGGGGAGCAAATAAATACCATCTGTTCTTCAGATGCTGCAGTGCTGCACTTCTATTTCTTGTTCTCTTTCGGTGGAGGAGAAATCCTTCACGACTGAGACAATTTTTATTTTTGTACCTTTTCTCCACGTTAAAAAACGACCCTAGTGTCTAACTCTGTCCCGTGGGGAGGCATTGTAAATAGGTACTATTATATAAAAGTTACTTTGTGTGTGTGTGTGTGTGTGTGTGTGTGTGTGAGTTCCTTCCTGTAAGAGAAATTGAATTCCTCTGCCCCAAAACAAAATAATAATGAAAACACACACACACACACACACACACACACACACACACACACACACACACACACAATGACACCTTCTCGTTTAAAATGCGCCGCATTTATTTTTCAACAAAATAACAAGATGAACAAGCAAAGATCCGATCGGTAAGAGTTCTTGTGAAATCATTATGATTTGAATATTCAAATTAGGTGAAAGTCTTTTGTGGAATTATTAAGATTAAAGGGTCATGTTAAGAGAAAGTCCTTCGTTAAAATAATAAAATTGGAAGGTGAAAGTCTTTTGTGAAAATAATGTCCTTATTTCAAGGGTTTTTTTTTTCGCCTTATTGGAAAGTCCCATGAGGAAAGTAGTCCGTTGTTAGTAATTCTTATAGAAAATGTACGGAATGTGTTCCTGTGTGCGTAAGTGTTTTTTTTTGTTTGTTTGTTTGTTTGTTTTTTTGGGGGTGGGGATGCCCGCGTGGCATGTGCGATTATGGTTTCGACAGATTTGAAAACGACGATGATGAGATGAAAACAAGGGACATGTTCTCGTGTCGAGTTGGAGCGAAAAGAAAGAGGGAAAGAATGTTTGTTGCGTTTAAATACTTTTTGAATCGGCTTCCAGCACGAGATTGCTGCTGCTGATATTTGGTTTGGGAAAGCGTTAAAAAAAAAGTCTTCTAAAATTTCTTATTGGTCGATATTGTCACGTGGTATTGTTTTCGCCTACGTCCGCCAGAAATATGTCCATTTTACTTTTGTTGTTGTGAGAAAAGCGTGTGGGCGTATTTGAAATTATGTCGCTTTTTTTTTTTGTTTTTTTTACAAGGTGATCACCACTTATCAAGACCCGGAAGCCACTCAGGGATAAGAGTTATTGCATGTACAGTACGTTAGTGTGGGGGTTTAATAAAACTGTCTACTTAAAGGGGCGGTTCATCAGGAATTTGTTTACGTTGGACTTGAAAACATCCAGGTTGTAGTCAGGTGGGAAGCAAGCAGACGGAACAGAGTTCCACAGGCGTGCAGTTCTAAGAAAGAAGCTTTGTTCATGGAATCTATGTTTTCATTTAGGCACAGATAAAGAGTGGGGAAAATTTTTGACAGTGGTTTCAGCTAGACGAGTGGTTTTCGTAAAAGATTTGCGAGGGGAGACTAGAGATTGGAGCTCAGACGAGCACCTGCCATGGAAATAACGATAAAACAAGCATAGGCTCGCAACGTCTCTTCTATGGGAGAGAGGTTGCATGGAAGAGAAAAGGGCATCCCCCACTAAGCCACAAAGTCTATTTTGTACTCTGTCAAGGCAGGATAGGCTGTTTTTAGCAGCTCCTGCCCAGATATAGCAGCAGTATTCCATCCTTGGACGTACTTGGCTTTTATATAGATAGAGAATTGCATCAGTAGTGAGATATCTTCTTGAGCAGTAGAAGGATCCCACCATCTTTCCAGCGACCTTGGCAACGGACTTGATGTACGTGTTCCATTTCAGATCAGGAGTAAAGGTCAAGCCCAGAAGCTTGTCAAAACATGGGGCTTCTCCTAGACGAGAGCCATCCATTTCAATTGATGCTAGATGGGGATCAGAGCGTTGATGATGTAGAGATAGGAGTTTGGTTTTAGATGCATTAAAGGTAACCAGCCACCTCTTCCCCCACTGAGCCACGGGCTCGAGATCAGAAGAAGAACCTTTTATTGAGCAAATGCGCGGGGAAATTAAAATCAATGAACTTTTGTTTATTTGCGCGCGAGCGTTTGTGTGTGTGTGTGTGTGAGTGAATGAGTGACAGCACATTCCTCATAGATTCCGAAACGGTTGAGCCTATCTTTTTACAAATATTCACACAAAGGTAATTTATATATCTGGCAGTGTTCTTAGATGTTTTGTACAGAATTTCATTTGATAAGTACCGAAAATCGAAAAAAAATCCGATCTTAAAAATAGTCTTTCTTTTATAAATAAAAAAATTATTTTTATAGGGGAATATTTTACGTTACACCGGTGTAATCTTGGACAGTGTAACGTAAAATATTCCTTTGTAAAGATTTTTCGTTTTTATCTATAAGAAAAGAAAGATTATTTTAAAGATCATCTAGCCCAAATATTAGCTGACGTGATATTGTAAACAAACACAGACGGAATTTGATGAATGACATTATCATAATTTTTTTTTGGGGGGGGGGGGGGTAAGGAGAATTAGTACACCGGGCAAATTATTTCTTGTAATATATAATATTCAGTAGAGGATTGATTGTATTATAATACATGCGCAAATCAGCATAATTTCCAACTAGTCCAAAATACTTTTTTTACTCACATAGGTGCTTCTGCATTATAATAACGAAAAAAAAAAAATTGAATTTCAAGTAAAACAAATGGTACATACGTAATTGTCATGTTCTACGGGCGGACAGTTCTGGGAAAGAAGCTTTGTTCATGGAATCTGCATTTAGATTTAGGCGTAGACAGAGAGTGGTGGAAATCGTATATAATGGTTGTACCTATTTACAATGCCTCCCCACGGGACAGAGTTAGACACCAGGGTCGTTTTTTAACGTGGAGAAAAAGTACAAAAATAAAAATTGTCTTAGTCGTGAAGGATTTCTCCTCCACCGAAAGAGAACAAGAAATGGAAGCGCAGCATCTGAAGAACAGATACTACACTTTGATCTTGACCAAAAGGCCAAGATGAGACTATATAATGGTTGTAGCTAGTCGAGTATTTTTTTTATGAAAGTTTGGAAAGATTGGAGTTCAGTCGAGCACTTGCCATGAAAATAACAATAGAGCAGTGTCAGGCTTGCAATGTCTCTTCTATGAAAAAAGGTTGCAGGGAAGAGAAAAGGGCATCATCTACTGGGTCTTGAAGCTGGTTTTGAACTCTATCAAGGCTGGATAGGAAGCGCCGAGCAGCTTGTGCCCAAATGTGGCCACAGTACTCCATTTTATAGAATACCTGGCTCTTATACAGATAGAGCATTGCATCAGCAGTGATATACCTACAGGACTGATAGAGTGAGCCAACCATTTTTCCAGCGATATTGGCAACAGATTTGATGTATGTGTTCGATTTCTGTTCAGGAGTGAAGGTTAGTCTTAGAAGCTTGTTAAGAGATGGTGCTTCCAAAAGGAGAAGTCCATTCATTTCAATTGGGGCGTGATGGGGGTCAGAGCATTTATGATGAAAAGAGAGAAGATTGGGTTTTCAATGCATTAAAATTAACCAGCCACCTTTTTCCCCAGTGCACTACGTTCTCAAGATCAGAAGAGAGAGAATCAGAAAGATGATGGTCACTGCTGGCCTCTAAATCTACCATCAAACCATGTATGGAGCACCGTTGTTATATGTCAACTAGTGAATCCATCCCATACAAAACGTATCTCCAATCTGATTAGCCCCATCCTTCTTCTTCTCTGCAACCTTTTTGCTAACCTCGATCTATTTTATAAATATTATTTTGACGGGAGGGGACGGTGGTCAATGTGTTAACTACATAGATTGACGACCTGGGTATTCCAAGTTCGAATCTAGCTCATTCCACAAAAATCACTTTCACTGAGGATGTTGGCAACCTTCACATGGTTCGTCTTATAATCTCTGACGTTTTTCTAGAAATAATTCTGCCTAGAAAAATATCGGTGAAACCAATGTCTAGAATAGAATCTTCATTCATACGATGACAATTTTGACTATTATGGTATGTGTTCTTAAGAATTGCCGGATTTATTCCCTGCTTCCTTTGTTTCAGCTCGTTTGACCTGTTGGTCTAGTGGTCTTCATCAATTCCATTGTTTTGATACCTCATTGTGAAACTTCTTCTTATTTCAATAGTTTCACCCAAAAAACTTGTGGACCTCTTTTTCTGCTGACCGTTTCCTTCCTACCTATATCCTTGGACTTTTTAACACTAAGGCCAATAGCTATTTTTTGTCTCTGTTGTAATCTTTTTTTGTTCTGATTAACACTTTTATATGAAAAGGTTTCATGCCTTGTCTGGAACAATTCTCATAATATATCTATCTATCCATCTATCTATCTATCTATCTATCTATCTATCTATCTATCTATCTATAAAAGTGAAATTGTGTGTGTGTGTGTGTGTGTGTGTGTGCATTTCCCTACCAAACTACTCTGTCAATTTTCGATCTACAGACTCGAGATTTGACATAAGGGGTATTGAGATTTGGGGAAATCTTTTTAATCAGTTTTCGGACAGAAATTTGGTTGTCAAGGGGTCAAAGCTCAACGATTTGACCTTTGAAAACTCTGCCAAACTCCTCCGCCAATTTTGGGTCTAAACACTTGAAATTTTAGATGTAGGTTACTTCGATATGGATCAAACTTTTCAATTTGATTTGAGCCCAAAAACAGTAAATGTTAGGGGGGGTCAAAATTGGGATCAAAGTTTAAAAAAATTGACCTCTGCTGCGGTCTCTATCAAATACTCAGCCAATTTTTGGTCTAAATATTTGAAATTTTACATAAAGTGTATTCAGACATAGCGCAAGTTTTTAATTGTTTTTTGGTCGAAAATTTGGCTGCAAAGGGATCAAAGTTCAAAAGATTTGATCTTTGCGGTCTCTAGCAAACTATTCAGCAAATTTTGACATAAAGGGTATTCAGACAAGCATCATCATCATCATCATCATTATCATCACCACCACTACCACCACCATTATCAGCACCATCTCAGCTACCATCATCATCATTTTCACCACTACTATCGCCATCGCCACAACCCTCCATCATCATCATCATCATCATCATCATCATCATCATCAGTTTAACATTCACTTTACATGCTAGCATGAAGTGGCCTGCTTATAGAAATTTACTTTCCACTAACCTATCTCTGGCATGGTCTTCATTAAGACTCATACTACACATCCATCATATCATTCTCATATTATTTTTCTACATGCAACACATGTCCTCAACCCCCACTAACTAGGTTTTATTTGTAAAGATTATCACACCATATACACATGCCTGATAGACTTTTCTTTTGGTCAACAGTGGTAACGCTTTGCTAGTTAGTAATGAGTTCCCTAAATTTACTTCATCAGCTTCTAATTCTTGTAATCACATTAGAACCTGCTCTACCTTGTGCTCCCTCCCTATCACCAAGGTAACAAAACTTTTGAACAAGCTCAAGTATATATTCGACACAGACACAGTTAATCAATCGAGAACTACATCACTCTATCTAAAAACATATAAGATATTAACTGATATATACTCGAGAGTCAAAATAATGAAAAGAATATGCTAAAATTTCAAGTGTTTAAACCCCAAATTGGCGGAGGAGTTTGGTAGAGTTGTCAAAGGTCAAATCGTTGAATTTTGACTCATTGACAGCCAAATTTCTGGCCGTAAACTGATTATAAAGATTTTCCCAAATCTCAATACCCCTTATGTCAAATCTCGAGTCTGTAGACTGAAAATTGACAGAGTTATTTTATAGGGAAATGTACACAGACACAGAAACACATACACACACACACACACACATTTTAACTTATATATATATATATATATAGATTTCTCCAACCCTAACAAGACAGATTTCTGTTCTATATGTCATCATATTTCATACACATGTCTCACATGGTCGAGAGTGGTAATGCTTTGCTGGTTAGTAATGACTAGGGCTATGACAAGAGAATATTCTTTTCATTGTTTTGACTCTCGGGTATATATCCGGCACAGTTAGACACAGTTAATCACTCGAGAACCACATCACTCTATCTAAAAACATATAAGATATTAACTGATATACACTCAAGAGTGAAAAGAATATGCTGTTGTCATAGCCCTAATAACTAATATTAGTAAAAAGACTGCCTTTGTGATTTTGTTGTTGTTTGCCTGCGGTTGTGAAATGCATTCTTCCCCAGATCGATGTTTCCAAATGCAGGAGAGCGACGCACCTGCGCGTGAAAGCGGTCCCCCATCCCCAACATTTGACAGCAGGCGGCCAGCCGAATGACTCTTGTGGTAGGATTACAGACCAGCCACAACTGAACTTACTCCATCAGCTTCTAATTCTTGCAATTACACTAGAACCTGCTCCACCTTGCGTTGTATATTGGTTTATATTGGAGGAGATGATATATTAAAACGTGTCATGAGTTATCTAGTGGATGTAAGATATTGTTCTTTTAACAGACAGATAATAAACGTATAAATCGTATGTATGTTGTTTAGCCAGGAGGACATGATATTGACGTGTAAACTGAATCATGTTGTATCAGACTTATCACATGGGATATTTTTACAGTTCATATATAAGAAGAATAATATATGCTTCATACCTTTTTCTGCTGGTCCATGACAAACCATGAAGCGATCAGCACCATCCAATTGAGACATCTGTTCTTATTTGTGAAACCATTAAACAACTCTTTATATTTTCAGAATATAAATTTATTACAGTTGTCTCAAATGGTTTTCACAGGATCTGCAGTTAGTCTACATTTTCTGTTCATACAGCTCGCTCCCAGCTGTCTGTCCACCCCTGTCTAGACGTCTGTCTGCTCTGGTGGTCAATCCTCAACTCTCTGAATCTCTCCAAAACTAACTATATCACGTGTTCTCTTACGTTACCTAATTACGTGTCTCATACCAATCTAATCCACCTAGTTATTTGTTTATTCAAAACCCCAAAATAATGTTTACATATATTTTCTATTTTGACATTCTTTTTGCGATTCACATGTCAATCATTTCTTTCGCAATTTAATTGTTTATTCTTCTAATCATAATAACTGATCCAGCGACCATCGTTTGCTCAAATCAATTAACAAGAATACAACAACAATAATAATAATGTTTTGACCATTGCTCCCGCTTGCCACAATTAACAGATACTACGCTATGATCACAGCCTAAAGGGTCATAACATTACACTTGTGCTCCCTCCCTATCACCAAGGTAACAAAACTTTTGAACAAGCTCAAGTATATATCCGACACAGACACAGTTAATCAATCGAGAACCACATCATTCTATCTAAGAACATATAAGATATGATATATACTCTAAAAACATATAATATAAGTATATATAAGTATATATAATATAATAAGTATATATAAGTATATATAATATAAGTATATATAAGTATATATATATAACTCTAAAAACATATAAGATATGATATATACTCGAGAGTCAAAATAATGAAAAGAATACGCTGTTGTCATTGTTCTAGTGATGACAGAAGATTGAAAGAGTTATTTGGTAGGAAAATGTACACACACACACACACAGACACACAGACACACACAGACACACACACACACACACACACACACACACATTTTCACTTTTGTAGATATATAGATTTCTCCAACCCTAACAAGACAGCTTTCTCTTCTATACGTCATCATATTTTCATACATATGTCTCACACACTCATCTTTTGGTCCACAGTGGTAACGCTTTGCTGGTTAGTAATGACTATGTTTATGATAAGAGAATATTCCTATCATTGTTTTGACTCTCGAGTATATATCCGACACAGACACAGTTAATCAATCGAGAACAAAATCACTCTATCTCAAAACATATAAGATATTAACGGATATAAAATCGAGAGTCATAATAATGAAAAGAATATGCTGTTGTCATAGCCCATGAGATGACAGAAGATTTCTGAACTACATCCTCTTCCCTTGCAATTACACAAGCATCTGCTCCATCCTATGGGCTGGGCATAAAAGGACACAGTCTGCCTCAGTCATTTCCGGGCTTTATTACTAATTAGCATATACATATATTAATCGTGTACACACGTCCAAATGTCTAAGTTATGACTGCACAAATATTAACAAAATATACACACCTGAATATTGGAACTATGAGGTCATGTTATAACATGTCTTAACTGAGTGAACCTAGTGGGTGGGTTTATACATTTAAATGCCTGACACGCCCAAAATAATTTTGTAATTTACTCGCCCACCCGCATGCACATAAAATACATTTTTTTTTATTTAGTTGACCACACCCACATTTTTTATTTGAATAGAGTCAAGTGGCATTTCTTATTGGTCAGTGTTGTTGTGTTCTCTTGACCCATAGGATCTCCCTATACTGTCTAGATTTTATCTTCCACTGAGGTCATCAGATCTAAATCTGTCTTTAAGACTTACGTAACACATCCATCGTGTCATTCTCATATAATTTCTCTCCATGCAACGCATATCCTCAACCCTCACATTACAAATCCATCGTATAATTCTCATATTCAATCCTTCTTATACGACGACTAAGCATTTATTTTTGTTTTAAAACAAGGAGTCACCACTTATCAAGGCCCAGAGGCCACTCGAGAATAAAGATTAATTAGTGTACAGTCGTCAATAGGACAATATCGTAGTAATTGTCAGTCGTGGAAAATTGGATTACTTAAGAGGAACGGCTTATCAAGAATTTGTTTACATTGAACTTGAAGATGACCAAACTGTAGTCAGCTGAAAAGAAGGAAAAACAGAAGAGAGTTCCACAGGCGTGAGAAAGAAACTTTGTTCATGGAATCTACGTTTAGGTTTAGGTGCAGATAAAGAGTGGGGGAAATTATTGATAGTGGTTTTGGCTAGACGAGTGTTTTTAGTGAAAGTTTGGCGGGGGGGGGACTATAGATTGGAGATCAGACGAGCACTTGCCATGAAAATAACGATAAAGCAGAGACAGGCTCGCAACGTCTCTTCTGTGAGAAAGAGGTTGCAGAGAAGAGACTGTCTTGATCAGTGGAGGAGCAATCCTTCTAGACTGAGGTAATTTTTGTTTTTGTTTTTATCCAGAGTGCCTCTTTTTGGGGAACTGGATTTTCCCCACATTAAAAACTGACCTTGTGTTTAACTCTGCCCTCGTGAGGAGGCAAGTAAACAATTAAGCCCTTGAACCAAAAATGTGGGTGCGACCGGTTAAATAGAAAATTTGTTATAATTGCCAATCTCGACGTAACCCCCCCCCCCCCCCCGACAAACCCGACAATCAGCAAAATCCCACCCCAATACAATAGAGATCCCCAAATGCCAGAAAACCTTCTACTGTAATAGTTCCTTCCCTAGGACTGAACTTTGGAATTCCCTTCCGGTTTCCTGCTTCCTCAACTGTACTGACATGCAGAAGTTCAAGTGTAATGTGAACACACATCTTGCTACTCAACTCCCTACATAGTATTCCTGCAATTATATCCCAAATAGTAGTTCCCTACATCAAAGTGGCACTGTGCCTTGTTTGGGGTAAAAATGCAATAAATTAAAAAAAAAAATGTGCGTGGGTGTGGTTAAGTCTATTACAAGCTTATTATGGGTGTGGCAGGCATTTATGAGTGCATATCCACTCAATATTTTCACGCTCACTTATTTAAGGCACGGCTAAACTGATCAAATTAATCAAATTCCTTTTACTAGTAACTAGTTTGTGAGGCGATTAATCGGAATCAGAATCGGGAATCGGAAAATCAGAACATTTGGAGTATTGAAAACGGTATCAAAAACGGTATCGGAATCGGAAAAATTTGTGATCATTTTCCGATGCCAAAAACGATTCTTTTTTTTATTTTGTTTCAAGCAAAATCAATTGGTAGTAATGATAAATCAATAAATATTTATTGATTTTGAATTAAAACTAAAACTGAAATGCCCCCCCCCCACGAGTGTATTTTTATAATTGAGAAAATATTTACATATTCAATATGTGTTTTTACGGCAATCTTCTCTAATTCAAATCTCACCTGTCTGTTTAAATGTATGTATGTATATATGTGTGTATGTATTTGTAGTTGTGTATGTATGTATATCTGTATGTATGAGTGCATATTTACGTACGTGTATGTATATGTAGGTAAGTGCGTGTGTATATATGTATGTGCGTATGTGTACGTATGGATGTATGTATGTATATGTGTATGTATTTGTAGGTGTGTATATATGTATATCTGTATGTATGCATGTGTGTCTGTATACGTATGTATGTGTATTCATGGTGTATGTATATATATGTGTATGTTTACAGATATGTGTGTCTCTGTATATATGTATATTTGCGTTTAAATACATATATATATATGTGTGTGTATGCATGCCAATGACCGTCTTGTGTATGTTTATGTATAAGTATGTCTATGTATGCATATATGTAATGTGTATGTATGTATGCATATATGTGGGTTATTTGTATGTGTGTATGTATTGTGCATATGTGTATGCATGCGTGCATGTATATATATGTATATATACCAGTGACTGTCTTCAGTGTCATGTCTGCTTGTGCGTGTGAATTTTATTTTCCGGCAGGACTAAAGTTAAGGTTATCTTCGGGCTCATGGACTTTCAGTACCTGAGGGAGTGGCACTCGTCTGACAAGCAATCATCATGTATGTTTGTATGTATGTTTGTATGTCTACCTAAAACTTTTGACAGACGTGATGAATTTTCACAAGATCGGTTTCATTTTAAAGCTGACCCTTCGGCCAAAAAACTAGCCTTAATTTAAGCCTTCACCACTTCCGGTTTGGCAATGGATGCAACAGCAAAGACGTCACTTTTTTTTTTCATGTTCTTTTCCTCCTTCGCGGTACAAGTTTGAGCCTGCCTACCTGCCTACTACCACTTTTTTTTTTTTTTTGCTCAACACACACCTCCAAACACCCGGGCAACACCAGGCACCCAGACTAGCCGAGATCAAATAACAACTCCATTGTTAAATATTTTCAAATTTATAATTGGAATTGGAATCAGTAATCGTATCAGAATTGAGAACTTAGTATGGAATCGGTAATTGTATCAGAATACAAACATTTTGCACATGATAAATCTGGCCACTATCACAGTAGCTCTTTACGTCTCGTTGGTAATATGAATTGTTTGGGATGAATAAAGCAAAAACAAAAAGAAAAAATAAAGATGAAAATTATATAGGCTGACTCATGTGACCTTTGAAGAAGTGTTGGTCTAACTTTTGGTCTATCCATGCGACCCTTAAAGAGACAAGCGACCACCACAACAACTGACCAATCGATGCGTGAACTTTGGATGTCGTTGACTCAGTTTATAACCATCAATTAAACACCCAAACCAAAAATGTGGGTGTGGCCAGCTAAATAAAAAAAAATGGGTCATATGCGCAGGCGGGTGGTTAAGTCTCTTTCAAGTTTATGATGGAGGTGTTAGGTATTTAGGTGCGTACACCCACCCAATATTTCTACGCTCCTACGTAATTTAGATGTGTATGTAATAATCTCATATTTCCTCCACAGCCTCATCCTCATCATCACCATCACCACCACCACATCCATCATCCCACCATTATCATTATCACCCTCATCACTACTACCACCATTATCCCACCACCATCACAATCATCATCACAATCATCATCATCATCATCATCACCATCATCATCATCCCACCACCATCGCCATCAATATCGTCGTCGTCATCATTATCATCACCACCATCATCACATCGTCACCACCACCACCATTATCATCAATATCATCGTCACCACCACCACCACCATTATCATCAATATCGTCGTTACCATCACCCCATCATCATCACCATCATCATCATAAACATCACCACCACCACCACCATTATCATCAATATCGTCGTCATCGTCATCATCATCATCATCATCACCATTACCATGATCATTATCACATCATTATCATCATCATCGTCATCATCATTACCATCACCAATACCACCCCATCATCACCATCATCCCATCATCACCATCATCACCATCATCACCACACCACCACCATCATCATCATCACCATCATCATCATCATCATCATCACCATTACCATGATCATTATCACATCATTATCATCATCATCGTCATCATCATTACCATCACCAATACCACCCCATCATCACCATCATCACCATCATCACCACACCATCATCATCATCATCATCACCACCACCACCACCACCACCACCACCACCACCACCACCACCACTATCATCATCACCATTATCATCATCATCATCATCATCATCAGAATGAACCTCATCATTTTGATACTGCTCTTTAATAAGAAACCTTTCTGTGTTTGCCATTTCTAATACCTCTTGGTTAGTTTTCTTTTCTGTCCAGGATATCTTGAAAATTTTCCTCAGAAACCAAGTTTCAGTTGCCGCTAGTCTTTTTTAGACGTGCTGTTGGTGATTGTTCAGCATTCACAACCGTATAAAAAAAACAGACCATACATACATTCGGAGTATTCTGAATTTATTGACAACTAGATGATGTACCCGGCGTAGCTCGGTATTAAATGTGACATTATATTCCTTAAAAAAAAAAATTGTCCTGGATATGACCTTAAACTATATCCGATGGTGAGGCCCCAGCTTGCGGGCTTTGGGGAGTGTGTAGCCATCCTTTAATTGCCATTGCTCCCAGATTCACTTTGACCCGGAGTGGTAGTACCTGTTAGGGTCCCAACTATAGGTTAAATAGAAACCGACTTGAAAAAAAAACAAAAAACAGTATTGTATTTAAAAAAAATTTCTTCAAAATCATTGGATTCGGCATTAAATAACCTGAAAAGGGTTGATATGTCGTAAAACGAAAACAACCAACAAACCAACTTTAAAAAAATGAAGTAAAAAAAACAAAAAAAAAAACGGAAAGAAACTGAGACATGTGTATGCGGGTATTATGTTTTTTTTTAAAAAGTTTACTTCTTGTAAGTAAAAAAAAAAAATTCTTTAGCTGAGATCGAAACTAAAACAAAAAGACTGTGAGTCAAGTACGATAACCATTAGGCCAGCTTGCTACGATCATTAAAAAATGTTTTCAAACTACGTGAAACAGTTGACAAACAGATAAAACTCTGATGACCTCCCAAGTAACAATTTTTCAATTTTTACCCCTTAGCAGCCCTTTTTTTCTGATAAAAACTGATTAAATCGTTTCTACATGTCTGAATACCCTATATACCAAATTTCAAGTGTGTAGATCAAAAATTTGTTCAGTATATGAGTTGAGATGTGTTCTCACACACAGGCATGCACATTCTCACTTTTATAGATATACTAGCCGGCAGCCCGACGTTGCCCGATTGTAAAATATGCATAAATATTATATTTTAATTATTGCAATATGATTATTTATTTTAAACAGAAATACCATAGTAGTAGGGTCAGCATATGAAAAATACCCCTTAACCCCCCCCCCCAAAAAAAAAATAGTAACAAAAGGTTTCTCAACTGATTCTTATAGGTTTTAATGTACGTTTTAACATGCTAAATGTAAACCAGCGTATGACTCCCGGAAAAGTAGTTTTTTTAAGATGGCATCCAAGATGGCCGCCAAAACCTTTGAATGATCATATTACTATAACTATCAACTCAAATTTCATAATCTTGGTGTCTATTCCTACATTTTTTAGGGCAAAGAACAGATTTAGATCATAAAAAAAAATCAACTCAAATTTCATAATCTTGGTGTCTATTCCTACATTTTTTAGGGCAAAGAACAGATTAAGATCATAAAAAAAAATCAACTCAAATTTCATAATCTGGGTGTCTATTCCTACATTTTTTAGGGCAAAGAACAGATTAAGATCATAAAAAAATCAACTCAAATTTCATAATCTTGGTCTATTGCTACATTTTTTAGGGCAAAGAACAGATTTAGATCATATAAAAAAATCAACTCAAATTTCATAATCTTGGTGTCTATTCCTACACTTTTTAGGGCAAAGAACAGATTTAGATCATTAAAAAAAAATCAACTCAAATTTCATAATCTTGGTGTCTATTCCTACATCTTTTAGGGCAAAGAACAGATTAAGATCATAAAAAGATCAACTCAAATTTCATAATCTTGGTGTCTATTCCTACATTTTTTAGGGCAAAGAACAGATTTAGATCATAAAAAAAAATCAACTCAAATTTCATAATCTTGGTGTCTATTCCTACATTTTTTAGGGCAAAGAACAGATTTAGATCATAAAAAAATCAACTCAAATTTCATAATCTTGGTGTCTATTCCTACATTTTTTAGGGCAAAGAACAGATTAAGATCATAAAAAGATCAACTCAAATTTCATAATCTTGGTGTCTATTCCTACATTTTTGGGGGCAAAGAACAGATTTAGATCATAAAAAAAATCAACTCAAATTTCATAATCTTGGTGTCTATTCCTACATTTTTTAGGGCAAAGAACAGATTAAGATCATAAAAAAATCAACTCAAATTTCATAATCTTGGTGTCTATTCCTACATTTTTTAGGGCAAAGAATAGATTAAGATCATAAAAAAAATCAACTCAAATTTAATAATCTTGGTAGACACCAAGATTATGAAATTTGAGTTGATTTTTTTATGATCTAAATTCCTACATTTTTTAGGGCAAAGAACAGATTTAGATCATAAAAAAATCAACTCAAATTTCATAATCTTGGTGTCTATTCCTACATTTTTTAGCGCAAAGAACAGATTTAGATCATAAAAAAAATCAACTCAAATTTCATAATCTTGGTGTCTATTCCTACATTTTTTAGGGCAAAGAACAGATTAAGATCATAATGTTGGCCTATTATGTGCCATCGTTTTGGGGATAGAGGTAGCATTTTACATATATTTGATTGGATCTAATTGCATAACTAATTCGCATCTTTCTCTATTTCAGATATGATTCAACAATGAGTGCAAGCCCAGTCAATCCAGCTTCATGTCCAATCTGCAAGGAGGAGATTGAGGATTTCAGTGATAATTTGGTTGCAATTCAGTGGAAGGAATAAATGATGGCAGTGTAAAACGGAAAGACGATTTTTTTTTTTTACAAGGTGGTCACCACTTATCAAGGCCCGGAAGCCACTCAGGGATAAGGGTTATTGTAAGTACAGTACGTTAGTGTGGATATTTAAAGTGTCTACTTAAGAGGGCGGTTCATCAGGAATTTGTTTACGTTGGACTTGAAGAGATCCAAGTTGTAGTTAGGAGGAAAGCAGGCAGACGGAACAGAGTTCCACAGGCGTGCAGTTCTAAGAAAGAAGCTTTGTTCATGGAATCTACGTTTTGATTTAGGCATAGATAAAGAGTGGGGAAAGTTTTTGACAGTGGATTCAGCTAGACGGGTGTTTTTTGTAAAAGATTGGCGAGGGGGGACCAGAGACTGGAGTTAAGACAAGCACCTGCCATGGAAATAACGATAAAACAAAGATAGGCTTGCAACGTCTCTTCTGTGGGAGAGAGGTTGCATGGAAGAGAAAAGGGCATCCCCCACTAAGCCACAAAGTCTATTTTGTACTCTGTCAAGGCAGGATAGGCTGTTTTTAGCAGCTCCTGTCCAGATATGGCAGCAGTATTCTATCCTTGGACGTACTTGGCTTTTATATAGATAGAGGATTGCATCAGTAGTGAGATATCTTCTGGAGTGGTAGAAGGATCCCACCATCTTTCCAGCGACCTTGACCACGAAAGTGCATAAAAGCTGTCGTCAGCAGCACATCAATGTTAGAAAGCATTAAAAGCCATGTTGCAAAGAAAAGAAGATCAAGTGGAATGCATAATCTGTCGATGTACAATTGATTTGGACAAGGGGCACTTTAGCTGGGTACGCATGGACAAATTTGTGGAAACAGTTTTGGAGGTCTGTGAATCTCGTTCAGATGATTGGGGATTGACTGTAAAGAGTCGCATTGCATACTATTTACGAGATTTACATGCAGCAGATGACCTTTATCATCATTCATGCAAAAGAAATTTCAAGAACCTCTAGTCTCTGCCTTTTGAGTTCCAGCATGCCTCTGATGCCAAGCACAAAAAGCCAGCCCGTCCTAAATATGAAGATATAGAAAGATATTTCAGAAAATGTGTTTACCTAGAATTTAACAGTGAGAAATAACTGTACTGTGACATTTTTGAGCTTCATAATGAAAATTTATCTTTCCAATACTGATTCTGAACCCTATGACAATTAAAGTTTGGAAAAAAAAAACGCATCTTAAAGAGCGCTTTAAACTCTCAAACATATTTTCTGAAGGAGAAATCTTGGACAATATTGTCATCATGAGAGAACAAACATTGCAGATTCTGGGATCATATTACAAAGGAAAGTGCTAGGAAGATGGTGAAGAATCCCCAAAACGTGCTATTATTGAAACACCAGATTAATCAAAAGTGATATCAAGCCTGAGGTTTCTACTATGAATTATATGTGTATATGTATTGTTTATTATGCATATGTTACATGTATGTTATATATTGTGCATGTATATTGTTTATTATGTGTGTGAGCAGGTGTATTGTTTGTTTATTTGTGAGCATGTGTATTTTTATTATATGTGTGTGAGCATGTGTATTGTTTATTATGTCTGTGAGCAGGTGTATTGTTTATTATGTGTGTAAGTATGTGTATTGTTTATTATGTGTGTGAGCAAGTGTATTGTTTATTATGTGTGTGTGTATTGTTTATTATGTCTGTGAGCAGGTGTATTGTTTATTATGTCTGTGAGTATGTGTATTGTTTACTATATGTGTGTGAGTATGTGTATTGTTTATTATATGTGTGTGGGCAGGTGTATTGTTTATTATGTGTGTGAGCAGGTGTATTGTTTATTATGTGTGTGAGCAGGTGTATTGTTTATTATGTGTGTGAGTATGTGTATTGTTTATTATGTGTGTGAGCACTATGATGTTGACATTTTATGCGCCAATGTTTTGGGGTAGAGGTGGCATTTTCCATATATTTCATTGGATTGCATAACTAATTCGCATCAAGTAACTTATCTTGCCTTTGATAACATTTATTTGTTCTATATTTGTTTTGTGGCAACTTTTTTCGAATCTATGTGTACAGTAAAACAAACCCCCAGAAACATCAATGGTGATACAGAAAAAAATCCGGAAAAAAATAAAATCACAAGCATATCAAAAAGTTCTTCATAAATCAAGTCAAACTCTTCTAAGAAAATAGGAAAAAATTAAATTACCAGAAGGAACCTTTACATGAGGTCTGTAGAGCCAAAATTCCCCTTCATATAGACAGAGGTTTCTGATACTTATACTATAGGCATTTTTACTTGAATGTCGTGCAGCTTCCATCTGACAACAATCTTTGAGAACGTGGTAATCTTTATATGATATCTTGGTTTCGTAAGATTTCTTTTGTTTTCAAATTGCCGTTAAACCACAGTATAACATAACTGATCTGTAGTTATATATATTTATACATAACATATTTCAAAATGCAAAACGGAAAGACGATCTTTTAGTTGAAGCTGGTACAAAAGTGCATAAAAGCTGTTCTCAATAGTACATTAATGTTAGAAACATTAAAATGCTGCAAAGAAAAGTAGTGCTTCTGTGCCAGGAAAGAGAACCACAAGAGTGATTTTTTAAAAAACTTTTTGAATCATTACTATATATTTGATCCAATATAATCTATCATATAAAAGTGAAACTGTGTGTATGTGTGTGTGTGTGTGTGCGCACTTTTTTTGTATGTCCAGCAAAGGCTTGAAGAAGGGAGGGGGCGGAGGGGAGAGGGTCACTAATTCTTACAACTTTTTATATACTCCCTAGATTATAATATCTCTGATTTACGAAAAGAAGGTCGTCTCTATCTTTTTTTTGAGCAACTTTTATTTTATAAAATTCATGCTATTCCATAGTCCCACGTGTTTGTTCATGGTTTTCGTATAAAAAAAAAGCGAAACTAACGAAAGTGAAGGCAGTTTTCCAACTTCGTGCCAGGGACATCCAGAAAGCAATAAGCTTTGATCACTGTGTGAAAAACAATTGCTATTTATTTGGACACTTGGGAGCTGGGAACGACTTCGCGGTGAAGAAAGTAAATACCACGAGAGATTTCATTTCTTCGCCGACTCCTGACCTAATTATCAGTGAGTTGACAGCTTTCGATTGACGTCGCTAAATCTAAATGCTTTTCACTTCCTTTGTCATTGATTGAGATTGTCAGACTGACTTCCTCATATTGGTTGTTATAGTCACAACGTTTCGGCCGTTTTGCCCTCCGGCCTTCATCAGGTGTTTTGTATCGAACTGGGGAACCGTTTGTTAGGAGTCTCGAACCCAACCCTTTATTATTATTACGGGGGTACCGTGTTCGGACTCCAGCTAGGCTCTGGGACATAGTTGCTGATTCTCTGTTTTGAATGTTACTTTTCACTGCCTTCGTTCAGGATTGAACTCAGCACCTTTGGGTAACTGTAAATTTTGATACAACGTCTAGGACCACTCGGCCATATGTCACGGCCGAAACGTTGTGACTATAACAACCAAGATGAGGAAGTCAGTCCGACAATCTCAATCAATGAAAACACCTCATCTCAAAAATACAGACAATTACTTCCTTTGTCGTCGTAGCACAGCGGTAAGATCTCAGGTTTTCCACCTTTGCGTCATGGGTTCAAACCTGCCTGCCTACTAATATGTTTTTTTTGTTCTTTTACACCTCCAAACACACCGGGCAATGCCGGGTACCCTCGCTAGTATAAGAATAAACGCAAAATCTGCATTAATCAAAATATCATATTTAAGTGTATTTTATGACTGGGCAATGCCGGGTGGCCTGCTAGTCTGTGTATAAAACTAAACGAAAATCCCATGAACAAAGTTTCTTTCTTAGACCTACCCACCTGTTCAACTCAATATCATGGGGCTGCTTCCCAGCTGACTATAACATGGTCATTTTCAAATCACGTGTAACCAAGTTCTTGTTTAACCGTCTTCTTGAATCATGAAATTCTAACCAAAGTTCCGCCCTTACTGATCATGGCGGTGTCGTCTCACTGGCAACCTGACACCTATTAACCCTTATCCTCGAGTGACTTATGGGCCTTGATAAACGGTGACTCCCTACTAAGAAAAGAATGTATTTCGTAGTTTATTTAAATTCATTTTGACTGCAGTGAATTTGTGTTTGCTTGTCAACTTTTGTCCAACAAGATGCTGAAAGCTTAAGATAACAAGACTTTTCATATCCGGGAAAGGAAAAAAAAAAAAATTATTCTTGGAGGTCACTATCTAGGATAGGTAAAGTTTAAGATACTTATCTGGGACTAGCGGGACTTGTGGAAATTCCACAGCGGCACTTTTCATATGTAATGTTTTGCTGCTGGGTATTCTTTTTTTTTTTTTTTTTTTTTTTTTTTTTACAAGGGTGTCACCACTTATCAAGGCCCAGAGGCCACTCGAGGATAAGGGTTAATAGGTATACAATTCCACAGGCTGTGAATGTTCAGTGTGAATGGAGACAACTGCAATGTTATTGAAGCCTTTTTGTTAAAATCGTAAAATTATTTATCTATCTGTGCCTAAACCTAAACGTAGATTCCGTGAACAAAGCTTCTTTATGGAGAATGTCTGAGTTTCCATCGACTAAAACATTGTGAAAATAACACTTAAGATGAGACAAGAAAGATGGTGGGATCCTTCTACTGCTCAAGAAGATATCTCACTACTAATGCAATTCTCTATCCATATAAAAGCCAAGTACGTCCAAGGATGGAATACTGCTGCCATATCTGGGCAGGAGCTGCTAAAAACACCTATCCTGCCTTGACAGAGTACAAAATACACTTTGTGACTTAGTGGGGGATGCCCTTTTCTCTACCCTGCAACCTCTCTCCCACAGAAGAGATGTTGCAAGCCTATCCTTGTTTTATCGTTATTTCCATGGCAGGTGCTCGTCTGAACTCCAATCTTTGGTCCTCCCCTCGCCAATCTTTTACAAAAAACACCCGTCTAGCTGAATCCACTGTGAAAAATTTCCCCCACTCTTTATTTGCGCCTAAATCAAAACGTAGATTCCATGAACAAAACTTCTTTCTTAGAACTGAACGCCTGTGGAACTCTGTTCCATCTGCCTGCTTTCCACCTGACTACAACTTGGATGTGTTCAAGTCCAACGTTAAAAAATTCCTAATGAACCGCCCCCTTAAGTAAACACTTCATCAAATCTCCACACTAACGTAATCTACTTGCAATAACCCTTATCCCTGAGTGGCTTCCGGGCCTTGATAAGTGGTGACCACCGCGTAAAAAAAAAAGAAAA
This sequence comes from Euprymna scolopes, assembly GCF_053919585.1. Classification (NCBI taxonomy): domain Eukaryota; kingdom Metazoa; phylum Mollusca; class Cephalopoda; order Sepiida; family Sepiolidae; genus Euprymna; species Euprymna scolopes. The sequence continues at coordinate 79,555,034 of NC_136519.1, forward strand.
GAAAAACTAGTCTGATGAATGTAAATAACAAGATTAAAATGTAATAGTGGCATAGTATGAATTTATATTAGTCTTATAATAAAAATTGTACTTGTTATAATATTAAACATTTATTAGTGTTATAGCAGTAAGATTTATTACTGTTATAAATTCAATTCCTTATTATTTTAATATTAATATTTATTATTGTTTTAAATATTAATATTTATTATATACTCATATATATTATATGTACACACAAGGTGCCTTTCATAAGTTTCCAGAAATTTTAAATTTAAAATTGTCGGAGACTCTTGAAAATTCAGTTGTTATTGCTATAATCTTATGAGATGACTGGCCAATTTTTGTGATTACAGATTACAAGAAACAACTACCGCAGGAACTGGTATACACCCTACTAAAGCCTTATTGTCCTAGCTGACTACAATATGGTTGTCTTCAAGTCTAACGTAAACAAGTTCTTGATGAGCCGTTCCACTTACGTTAACAAATTTACCGAATTTCCATTACTAACGATTACTTTATTGTCCAATTTGTCTACTGTACACTCTTTAACCCTTATCCTCGAGTGGCCTCTTGGCCTTGATAAGTGGTGATGCCCTTTGTTAAAAAAAAAAAAAAGTAATCAAGTTAATTTAGCGTCAGAATAGACAAGAAGGACCCCAGATACCAACCTGGAAATTTCTATAACTTGACACGGTACATACAGCACCTAGCCTTCCAAATGGTCACCCATCCAGTACTGATCAGGCTCAATGCTGCTTTACTTTGGTGATCTGGCGAGAACCGATGTGTCAAAGTGATTGTACTGTATGCGTATACAGTATAACCCGGATATAAGAGACCAGAATATAAGAACACCCGTATATAAGAGAGATTTTCTCTGGTCCCAAATTAGAGCCTGTGTTTTTTTTTTTTTTTAATTACATTTTCACCCCAAAAAAGGCACATTGCCACTTTGGTGTAGAGGGCTACTATCAGGGGCAGCAACTACTGGGACACTATGTTGGGATTTGGGCAGCAAGATGTTGGTTCACGTTGCACTTGAACTTCTGCATGTCAGTACAGTTAGGGAAGCAGGAACCTGGAATGGAATTCCAGAGTCTAGCAGTTCTGGGTAAGAAACTACTGGAGTAGAAAGATCTTTTACATCTAGGGATCTCTACTGTGTGGGGGTGGGATTTAGCTGCCTGTCGGGTTTGTCGAGGGTGTCTACGTCGTGGGGGCACAAGTGTCTGCAGTTCATCAGAGCATTCATGATTAAAATACTTGTAGAACAGGCAGAGGGATGCAACGTTTCATCGATGGGACAGAGGCCGAAGCTTAGATGCCAGTTCAGGTTTGGTTAATGCACAGTGTAACCCGGATATAAGAAACCAATATATAAGAAAGCTGCAGGGACAGGATGAGAGGTCTCTTATATCTGGTTTCCACTGTATTTATAAAAAAGTCTGAAACTAGCAACATTACGTCTGTAAGAGAGAGGTTTCAGAAAAGAAACTAAATTACGGATACGTTTTTGCAATCTATCAAAGACCCTAAAATAGGACACAGATTCGCCAGCCCAAATATGACGACAGTATTCCATATACAGTCTTGTAGATTTGTGGAGAACAGTCTGGGGTGTGAGATGGAGTACTGTTGCCACATCTGGGCAGGAGCTGCTAGAAAGGACTTGTCCTGCCTTGATAGAGTTCAAAATAGACTTCGTAGCCTCGTAGGAGATGTCCTTTTCTCTTCCTTGCAACCTTTATCTCACAGAAGAGATGTTGCGAGTTTGTCTCTGATGTATCGTTATTTTCATGGAAAGTGTTCGAATGAGCTTCAATCTATGGTCCCCCCTCGCCAAACTTTCACAAGAAACACTCGTCTAGCTGTAAACACTATCAATAATTCCCCCCACTCTTTATCTGTGCCTAAACCTAAATGTAGATTCCATGAACAAAGCATTTTTATTAGAACTGCACGCCTGTGGAATTGTCTTCCGTTTTCCTGCTTTCCGGCTGACTACAATATGGTTGTGTTCAAGTCTAACGTAAATAAGTTCTTGATGAGCCGTTCCATATAAGTTATCAACTTTACCAAATTTTCATTACTAATGATTACTATAATGTCCAATTTCTACTGTACACTCTTTAACCCTTATCCTTGAGTGGCCTCTTGGGCTTGATAATGTGGTGATGCCTATGTAAAAAAAAAAAAAAAAAAAAAAAAGTGTTTAGAGCGATAAAAAGAACCGATTTTTTTTTTTTTATCTTCTAAAGATTTAAAACAAAACAAAAAAAAAAAAACATAAAAAAAGAACCTTACATAGTTTATTTAAATTTATTTGGATTTCGGTGAAGTTTTGCATGTTTATCGACTTTAGTCCAACAAATTTTTTTTTGTGTTGAAAGCTTGAAATAACAAGTTCCAAATATTGACCTTCCATATCGAAAAAACAAAAAACAAAAAAAAACATCATTCTTCTTAAGACCATCCCGGAAGTCATTATCTGTGATAATTTAAGACTAGTGGGTCTTGTGGAAATTCCATCGTTCCGGACCCATATCAAGGCAGTGATTGAGGCTGAAGCCGGCTACATTGAATAGATGTCAGCGCTACTACATAATCAAGTTACATGAATTGATTTTTTTCGATAAAAGTTTTAAAATAAAGCTGTAGTGTTGTTTTCTTTAGGGCGACAATTTTATCGTTCCACCCCTGTAATCAATAGTCTTGATTCGATAATGATAAATACAAAATCTGCATTTATTAAATTATCATATTTAAGCGTATTTTACCAGCAGGCAATGCTGGTGAGGGGAGGGGGGAATGCTATAGATTTATTATATACATTTTAGTGATCAATAGAGAATTGGCTTCTATAATGATAATAAATACTGTTGCCATATCTGGGCAGGAGCGGCCAAAAACAGCCTATCAGAAGAGACGTTGCGAGCCTATCCTTGTTTTATCGTTATTTCCATAGCAGGTGCTCGTCTGAACTCCAATCTCTGGTCCCCCCTCGCCAATTTTTCACGAAAAACACCCATCTAGCTGAATCCACTGTGAAAAATTTCCCCCACTCTATATCTGTGTCTAAATCAAAACGCGGATTCCATGAACAAAGCTTCTTTCTTAGAACTGCACGCCTGTGGAACTCTGTTCCGTCTGCCTGCTTCCCTCCGGACTACAACCTGGATGTCTTCAAGTCCAATGTTAACAAAGTCCTAATGAACCGCCCCCTTAAGTAAACACTTCATCAAATCTCCACACTAACGTAATGTACTTGCAATAACCCTTATCCCTGAGTGGCTTCCGGGCCTTGATAGGTGGTGATCACTGTGCAAAAAATAAAAAAATAAAAAAATAAAATATGAAATCTGCATAAATTAAAATATCTTATCTAAGTGTATTTTACGACCGGGCGATGCTAGACAACGCCGGGTAGCCTTCTAATATATTTACATTTTTAATTTATTGCCTCTTTACAATAAAAGTGTTACGCCCATTCTCACATTCTTGTGACCCAGATAATTATATTGTTCCTTGACCTGAATTTTGTTTTTATGTTTTGTTCACTAGTATAGACTTGTTCTGACCAGCTTTTTATTTTTTTTACCCATCTCAAAACAAGGAATATTACCACCGTCGTGTAATCTCACAAGTTCCACCTTGTCAACTAACCTCTAAACCCCGCCCCATCGCCGCAATGTTGTATCCCTGTGCCTGTTTTACGAGTATCTTAATGGAATGTGCTCCAATGAACTTTGCACTTGCACCCCTCGACGTGCATATCCCTGACAAACCCCTTCACTGTTGAGGTCCTCTATATGTTAGAAAGTATTCTACTCTAATAGCTTCTTCCCTAGAACGGCTAGACTTTGGAATTCCCTTCCTGCTACCTATTTCCCAAATTGTACTGATATGCAGAAGTTCAAATGCAACGTAAACCAACAATCTTTTAAAGGCGTGGTCCCAATTATTATCCCCTTACCTCCAAATGGTAATGTACCTTGTTTGGGGTAAAAGTGAGTAAAGAAAAAAAAGAAAGAAAAGAAAAGGAGTTAATGTGAATTAAGGGTCAGATTTATAGTGTGTTATACCAAGTAAGGAGTTCTGTAGCAAGATGCCTGTTCACATTACATTTAATTGGTCACTGCTGATGCAGTTCGCTACCTGTATAAGAGCCAAGTACATCCTAAAATGGTACATCTGAGAAGGATTTATTCGACACACCCTATCCAGCCTTGATAGAGTTAAAAACCGACTTCAAAGTCTAGTAGGTGATGCCCTTTTCTCTTCCCTGCAATTTTTTTCCCATGGCAAGTGCTCGACTGAACTCCAATCCCCCTTGTCAAACTTTCATAAAAAACACTCAACTAGCTACAATCTATCAACAATTTTCCCCACTCTTCATCTGTGCCTAATTCTAAATGGAGATTCCATGAACAAAGGTTCTTTCTTAGAACTGCCCGTCTGTGGAACACTGTTTTGCTGGCCTGCTTCCTGGATGAATACAACATGGTAACCTTCAAGTCCAATGTAAACAAGTTCTTGTTGAGCCGTCTTCATAAATAATCAAATTCTACCTAACTTACACCATGGACGATTACTGAGCATCCTATCCTGCCTTGACAAAATTCAAAATCGGCTTCGAAACCTGATAGGTGATGCCCTTCTCTCTTCCTTCACGTTCCAAGAGTGATGTTTCTGACAAAGGGGGAAGAATTGCTGTTTAATGAGTCAGAATCTATTCACCTAACAATGGAGACTAGAAAATGAACCTTGGTTTTATTTTCGTCAGCCACGTAACTCTCACTTCTTGTATCCCATCCTTTAGTCCTCACGTTCCATGAGCAATATCTCTGACAAAGGAAGAAGAATTGCTGCTTTCTGAGTTGGAATCTATTCAAATAACATTTATCATTGGTTATTTTTGTTTTTTTTATCTTGATGTAGTATTTTTTAGCTGCTTACATCAAGTGGCTTCATGCCTTGTCTCAAGCAATCTTCATTTCAACAAGTGAAGCATGCATGGTCCCCCGTGAGTGCACAGTGAACGAGGCTTAAAAAAAGTACTAAGTTCACCATTTGGCTCCCCCTATTTATTGAGAAAAGTGCGGACAGACGAACGGACGAATGGACAAGGGTGAATTTACGGGTCCACCCTCCTTTTGTCGGGGAGGGGGGGAACATAATGGTAAAGATGGGTTCATAACACACAGTAATTTCTTTATTCCAACCAAAGAAGATCTATAACCTTATAATGCAAGAATTATTCCAAGAATTTGAGGATAATGATGACGTAATACTGTAAACAATGTAATAAAATAAACATTTACAGTTAAAGCCGAAATTATTGGCACCCTTTTCAATTTTTACGTTTCTTGAAGAAAAAACATTTTATTAAAGTGTTAATGAACATTTATATCGACCATCTACAGATCTCCTGAAACACTTTTAATTTATTATAAAATATTCAAAATAAATATTATTAATGATAACAAAAAACAGACGAAACGTTGATTAGTGTTTTATTGATTCTCGGGTTTCCTTCTCAAATAAGAAATTTTAAGTCTACAGATTCGAGATTTGACAAAAGGGGTATTGAGATTTGGGGAAATCTTTTTAATCAGTTTTCGGCCAGAAATTTGGCTTTCAACGCGTCAAAGTTCAACGATTTGACCTTTGAGAACTCTACCAAACTCCTCCGTCAAATTTGGGTCTAAATATTTAAAATTTTAGATGTAGGTTACTTGGACATAAAAAATGACTAAGTTCAGCATTTCCCGCCCCACCCATGTATTGAGAAAGGCGTGGACAGACGAACGGACGAATGGACAAGGGTGAATTTACGGGTCCACCCTCCTTTTGTCGGGGGGGGGGGCATAATGGTAAAGATATGTTCACAACACACAGGAATTCTTTATTCCAACGAAAGAAGATCTATAACCTTATAATGCAAGAATTATTCCAAGAATTTGAGGATAATGATGACGCAGTACTGTAAACAATGAAATAAAATAAACGCTTATGTACGAAGCGACTGCTTTTTAAAAGAAAAGTTGGCACTTCTGCATGTCAGTGACATGAGGTGAATGTGTGTATTTTAGTTTCAAGAACCGCCGACAGATGTCACTTGTCAGCCAAAGAACAGGGTTCGATAACTCTTCCTTTTCTAAAAGTCTTCCTTTTCTAAAAGTCTAGCTGAATCCACTGTGAAAAATTTCCCCCACTCTTTATCTGTGCTTAAATCAAAACGTGGATTCCATGAACAAAGCTTCCTTCTTAGAACTGCACGCCTGTGGAACTCTGTTCCGTCTGCCTGCTTCCCACCTGACTACAACTTGGATGTCTTCAAGTCCAACGTTATCAAATTCCTAATGAACCGCCCTCTTAAGTAAACACTTCATTAAATCTCCGCACTAACGTACTATACTTGCAATAACCTTTATCCTTGAGTAGCTTCCGGGCCTTGATAAGTGGTGACCACTGTGTAAAAAAAAAAAAAAAGTGCGTGCAAACTAAAATTATATTTTGAGACATTTTTATACAAGAAAACAAACTATCTTTGTGTAAAAAGAAAAAAAAAATGACTCTTAAACGTCTATAAACGTTTCATGTTTTTAAAATTCTATTTTGCTACATTAACAAACTAAAATTGTATTTTGAGATATTTTTTTTTTATTCAATAAATGTTTCAATTTTCAATATGTTTGTGTTATTTATTTCGTTATTTTATACTTTTGCGTTATCGTAAACACTTGTTTATATCTGCGGTTCACATAATGGCCACTAGATGTCAATTCTCTTTTGAAGAACAGAGGTCGATAACTCGTCTCTGTTGCTAATATGTCACTCTAATGCAGAAGTGCTGAAAAGTTTTCTACCAATGGTAATGAACTACCGACTAATTAAATTTTAAAGGCCGATTATCATAACACAGCTGACTACAATTTCGTAGTGTTCAAGTCCAACGTAAACAAATTCTTGATGAACTGTCCCCTTAGGTAATCCAATTTACCATATTTACACTACTAAAGATTACTGCATTTTCCCATTGACTACTGGACACTCAATAACCCTTATCCTCGAGTGGCCTCCGGGCCTCGATAAGTGGTGACGACTATGTAAAAAAAGAAGAATAATCATTTTAATATCATTAAAATGAAAATCCAATGTAATAACTGTTATTATGATAAATCCAGTTGATTATTTTAATAAAAAAGTTAACTTAGAAATGATAGAATGAAATATAATCGGGAGTTAAACGACGCTACTATTTCTATTACTGTTAGAGAATAGATCGAGAGAGAGAGGGAGGGGTGTAAATTATATTGAGACACGTTGACCGAAAGTCAGGATCAGCTGATCGGATTGCATGTGAGTCACGTGATCAGGTTAGCTGAATCGTTAAGATTTGGTTTGGACTTAGAAGGCGATGGACGGCTTCAGAGATGTCTCCTCCCCTTTACTGGGGGTGGGGATGCTGATGTGTGTAGAAATGAGACAAAGAGAAACCACGCAGGCCAGAGATTCACTTTCCATCCTTCTGCAAGACATCTGGAGAAGTGAATAAAAACTATAAAACCAATTCCTTGTCTTGGAGTGAAATGAATTTTCGCCCAAGACACGAGATGATTCCAGATGGACCAACATCCAACACGCAAGAAGGTATGTCTAAAATACATGTACCACACACACACAACGGCATATGAACAAATAGACAGAACAACTAGACGATCACACATGATCCCCTTTATGATACAACAACATAACATTAGTGCTGCGAATTGAACTACCGATGTTGTACCTATTTACTATGCCTCCCCACGGGACAGTTAGACACCGGGGTCGTTTTTTTAACGTGGAGAAAAGGTACAAAAATAAAAAAAATTGTCTCAGTCACGAAGGACTTCTCCTCCACCGAAAGAGAACAAGAAATGGAAGTGCAGCATCTGAAGAACAGATACTACACTTTGATCTTGGCCAACAAGTTTTTCGTGTTCTGGCTTCAGACCTCTCTCTCTCTCTCTCTCTCTCTCTCTCTCTCTCTCTCTCTGTAACAGAGCGCATATGAGCACATGGGAAAATATCAGCATGTGCTGTAGGATAGCTGGCTTTTTTTTTATTTTTTTACTCTTACACATGTTACATGATAAAAAGGGCTGTCCGGTTTTCATGTAAGTAAAAAAATAAGGAATTGTTAAATGTAAATATAAAATAGGATAGTCAACGATTCGAACTTGTGAAGCTAGATTTGGAATTGAGAATTCCAATCATAAGTTAAAATAAATACAGAATGTTATTGAAATAAGGAATTGCAATTGTTTAGCTTACATATCTGTATATGGAAAAGGAATGTAATAATGAAATTTGTTTCTGTTAAGGAATTTAATCGTCAATTGAAATTGTAAACATATTTTGTAAAAATCTTATTTGAAAAATAGGTTACTGAACTCGGGGTCATGTGACGTTTGGCAACGTGACGCATGTCTATATATATATATATATATATATATATATATATATATATATATATAATTCAAACATAATGTAACAAATTGAAAAATAATTGCAACTTCTCTTCCAATTTTTGGATTTTGTAATCGTACCCATATTCTTTATTTACTACTGATGATGAGTTAAAGTCGGAATAATTGCATAAATGATTCTGTGCTGCGAAACAGGTGCTGCCAAGATGTTGCATTTCAACGTACTTAAAGAAATAAACGGTAAAATGGCAACATCTTGCAATTTTTAATATAAACATTTTGTAATTTATCTGTATATGCTCTGTAGTTACATCGAGCTTCATAAATTAAAAGATTGGCATAAATAAATAAATTAAAAGATTGGCATAAATAAATAAATAAATAAATTAAAAGATTGGCATAAATAAATAAATAAATAAATTAAAAGATTGGCATAAATAAATAAATAAATAAATTAAAAGATTGGCATAAATAAATAAATTAAAAGATTGGCATAAATAAATAAATAAATAAATAAATAAATTAAAAGATTGGCATAAATAAATAAATAAATAAATTAAAAGATTGGCATAAATAAATAAATAAATAAATAAATTAAAAGATTGGCATAAATAAATAAATAAATAAATAAATAAATTAAAAGATTGGCATAAATAAATAAATAAATAAATTAAAAGATTGGCATAAATAAATAAATAAATAAATAAATTAAAAGATTGGCATAAATAAATAAATAAATAAATAAATTAAAAGATTGGCATAAATAAATAAATAAATAAATAAATAAATTAAAAGATTGGCATAAATAAATAAATAAATAAATAAATAAATTAAAAGATTGGCATAAATAAATAAATAAATAAATAAATAAATTAAAAGATTGGCATAAATAAATAAATAAATAAATAAATTAAAAGATTGGCATAAATAAATAAATAAATAAATTAAAAGATTGGCATAAATAAATAAATAAATAAATAAATAAATTAAAAGATTGGCATAAATAAATAAATAAATAAATAAATTAAAAGATTGGCATAAATAAATAAATAAATAAATAAATAAATTAAAAGATTGGCATAAATAAATAAATAAATAAATAAATAAATTAAAAGATTGGCATAAATAAATAAATAAATAAATTAAAAGATTGGCATAAATAAATAAATAAATAAATAAATAAATTAAAAGATTGGCATAAATAAATAAATAAATAAATAAATTAAAAGATTGGCATAAATAAATAAATAAATAAATTAAAAGATTGGCATAAATAAATAAATAAATAAATTAAAAGATTGGCATAAATTAATAAATAAATAAATTAAAAGATTGGCATAAATAAATAAATAAATAAATTAAAAGATTGGCATAAATAAATAAATAAATAAATAAATTAAAAGATTGGCATAAATAAATAAATAAATAAATAAATAAATTAAAAGATTGGCATAAATAAATAAATAAATAAATAAATTAAAAGATTGGCATAAATAAATAAATAAATAAATAAATTAAAAGATTGGCATAAATAAATAAATAAATAAATAAATAAATTAAAAGATTGGCATAAATAAATAAATAAATAAATTAAAAGATTGGCATAAATAAATAAATAAATAAATTAAAAGATTGGCATAAATAAATAAATAAATAAATAAATTAAAAGATTGGCATAAATAAATAAATAAATAAATAAATTAAAAGATTGGCATAAATAAATAAATAAATAAATAAATTAAAAGATTGGCATAAATAAATAAATAAATAAATAAATAAATTAAAAGATTGGCATAAATAAATAAATAAATAAATTAAAAGATTGGCATAAATAAATAAATAAATAAATAAATAAATTAAAAGATTGGCATAAATAAATAAATAAATAAATTAAAAGATTGGCATAAATAAATAAATAAATAAATAAATTAAAAGATTGGCATAAATAAATAAATAAATAAATAAATTAAAAGATTGGCATAAATAAATAAATAAATAAATAAATAAATTAAAAGATTGGCATAAATAAATAAATAAATAAATAAATAAATTAAAAGATTGGCATAAATAAATAAATAAATAAATTAAAAGATTGGCATAAATAAATAAATAAATAAATTAAAAGATTGGCATAAATAAATAAATAAATAAATAAATAAATTAAAAGATTGGCATAAATAAATAAATAAATAAATTAATTAAAAGATTGGCATAAATAAATAAATAAATAAATAAATAAATTAAAAGATTGGCATAAATAAATAAATAAATAAATAAATAAATAAATTAAAAGATTGGCATAAATAAATAAATAAATAAATAAATTAAAAGATTGGCATAAATAAATAAATAAATAAATAAATAAATAAATTAAAAGATTGGCATAAATAAATAAATAAATAAATTAAAAGATTGGCATAAATAAATAAATAAATAAATAAATTAAAAGATTGGCATAAATAAATAAATAAATAAATAAATAAATTAAAAGATTGGCATAAATAAATAAATAAATAAATTAAAAGATTGGCATAAATAAATAAATAAATTAAAAGATTGGCATAAATAAATAAATAAATAAATAAATAAATTAAAAGATTGGCATAAATAAATAAATAAATAAATTAAAAGATTGGCATAAATAAATAAATAAATAAATAAATTAAAAGATTGGCATAAATAAATAAATAAATAAATAAATTAAAAGATTGGCATAAATAAATAAATAAATAAATAAATAAATTAAAAGATTGGCATAAATA
>NC_136519.1:79571275-79593775 GCF_053919585.1 Euprymna scolopes
AAAGAGAAGGAGATAGAGAGATACAGGGATTGATAGATAAAGAGAGAGAGAGGGGGAGAGTTAGAAACAAAGAGGGATGAGACAGAGGAAAGGAGAGAGATAGAGGGAGTTAGAGAGAGAAAGGGGCTCAAAGAGAGATGGAGAGGGTGATATAGATAGAAAGATACATTGAGAGAGGGAAAAGGAGAGATGGATAGAGAGAGATATTAAGAGAGGAAGAGAGAGGGGGAGAGAAACAGAAGTTTTTTTTCCTCGTTCAGTAGAGAAGAAATCTTTCGAGACTGAGGCAATTTTAATTTTTTGTTACTATCCAGAGTACCCCTTTTTCTTTTTTTTTTTTGGGGGGGGGGGTGCTAGATTTTCCACACATTAGAAACCAACCGGGTTATCTGTACTTTCACCTAACAAATTCATAAAAGAAAAAGATATTGTAAAATTTAAATTTAACATGAAAATACTATTTTAAAAAATAGCACGATAACATAAGTGCCACTTTAGGTACTCCTTGGGCGTTGAGTTCCATGGCGACCAGCATAATTATTTAATGGTCACCCCCAGACAAGGCTAATGCATGCGCACGTAACATTTTTTTTATTTTCTGATGTTGGCTCAGTAACTAAACAATTTAATGTATAATTTCGTAACCCTTAAACGCACGCCGGAAGATTTAAATTGGTTCATTATTGTTGTAATGAAAAAAAAAAGTTTCATTCAACACAAAACCAAAAACACATATTAATGATAAATTATTTATTATTCTATTCATTGAAATTTACTAATTTTTAAATAAAAAAAGTAAAAAAAAAATCAATAAAAAAATAGTTGCTTATGTGCGCATGTAAAAATTATTTTAATCATTTAAAAAACTTTTTTTTTTGTTTTGTTTTATTTTCAGATTAGGTCCATCTTATAATCACCCCCAACCTCCTCATCTTAAGAACGGCTTCCGGAATAAACACCACTTTTGGAGGGGGGGGGACTATTTGCAAAATTTAACTGATATTTTTTGTCAGCATACCCACCCGAAAATACTATTAAAAAAAAAAAACGAGGGGTTCAGTGCCCGTGGCAGAGAAGTAGATTTATTTATCAATAAAAGTTGTGAGAATAAATGTTTTATCAATAAAAGTCGTCATTTAAAAAAGAAAATTGTGGAGGTGGACCTAAATGTAAATATTTACCCCAAAAATTATCCCGAAGTTTATTATAAAAACGTTTTGTTTTCGCGCTATTCAACAATTTGTTCATCCACACATGTAAATTAAAAAATATTTGTAAAAGTGAGAAGTTATCAGTAAATGATTTAGTTTTTTTTTAAAATTAGGTCCACCTCCACAAATGTTAAGAATGGCTTTCAGAATAAACACCCTCAACCTCTCCATGTTAACAACGGATTTTGGAATAAACACCATTGGGGGGATATTTACAAAATTTAACTGATATTTGTTGTCAACATACCCATCCACAAATACTATTAAACAAAAAAGAGTGGATAAAAGTCGTCATTTAAAAAGAAATTTAAAATCAAATGTTTGTAAAAGTGAGAAATTATTAATAAATGTTTAGTAACATTTTTCGGTGCTAATGCAGAGAGTGATCCGCGCTATTTTTTAAATCGTATTTCCACGTTTAATTAAAGTTTTATGATATGTTTTTTTTATTCAATTGCAAGGTTAAAGTACAGAATAGGTACAAAACACCATGTTAAGAATGGATTTTTAAATAATAACGTTATTATTTCAGCACGGATCACTCTCTGCATGAGTACCCATTTTTCTTTTAATATTCATAAAAAGTAAAACTTTTTTTCAAAATAAATAAATAAATGTTTGTAAATGTGACAAATAATCGTTTAGTTACGGCAACGTCAGTAAATAAAAGATGTTACGTGCGTGGTGGGGTGGGGGACTAAGGGAGCGACTATTATTTTTTTTCTGCTGGTCGCCATGGAACTCAACACCCAAGGAGTACCAAAATGTAATTTTTTTGTCAAATAAATAAATTTCAAGCAATTTTTGCAATAAATAATAGATAGCAACTTCATTAATTTTACGACTCGCCCCAGCATATTATAAACACCCTAACTTCCCCATGTTAAAACGGCTTTCGAGGTTTATGGAAGGGCGTGTTTTTTTTTTAACATGGGGAGGTTAGGATGTTTATAATACGTTGGGGCATGTCGTAAAAATGAAACAGTTTAGAAAAAGTTAAAACAAACTTTTTTATGTAAACAATGCCGTGAAAGAAACTAAACAATTAAAACGTAATGTTTCATGAGTGAAAAGCCTTAACATAAATAAAGAATTTAAAATTAAAAAATTGGTAAGATACATAAATGAATTTAAATTTTTAAAATATGGGATTTTTTTGTGCTAATGCAGAGAGTGATCCACGCGCTATTTTTAAAATCGTATTTCCACGTTTAATTAAAGTTTTATGATATGTTTTTATTCAATTGTAAGGTTAAAGTACAGAATAAGTACAAAACACCCTCCCTTCCCCATGTTAAGAATGGCTTTTTAAATAATAACGTTATTATTTCAGCACGGATCACCCTCTGCATGAGTAAGTTTGTTTTTTTTACTTATCTTGTAATTTGAGAGTAGTTGAAACGGAAGTTACCAGAAATAAAACGGGCAGTCTCGCAGAAACGACTTCGAAAAATATTTATATTTTAATTAATATTTTTATAATTCGCAATGTAAAATTATTTTAATAACATGAAAACATTCATTTACTTTACAGACAGATTTTCTGAAAATTTCACTTAAATTGGTAATGTAGGAATATGGTTGTATAAACTTTGAACGAACCAAGACTGACATATATATATATATATATATATATATATATATATATATATATATATATATATATATATATATAGTCTGTTTATTATACAAACATTATTAGTTACAAATGTCCATACATGTTTCAGTTGTGACAACACTTCATCAGACGAAAAAAAAATCATTTTTCGATTCTTTTTTGGTCTGACAAAGTGTTGTCCCTGAATTGTGACTCCACTGAAACATGCATGCACATATGCAACCAATAATGTTTGTAGAATTACTAGACTATGTATCAGCTCTGACCTACGTTGAGAACTCTTTAATGATTACGCGAGTTTCATCGAATTTACATATAGGAAACTTATCGATATATATATCTGTCTACCTGTGTGCGTGTCTGTGTGTGTACATATATATATATATATATATATATATATATATATATATATATATATATATACATAACTACTTCATTTATTCACATAAATTTAATATACGAAAGTATAGATTGATGCGTAAACTTTAAGTATTTACTTCAAAAGTGCTCAATACGTAGGTAGAGCTAGTTAGTAATTTATAAAATATATATGGCGATTAAGCTACACTGAATATTCTGCGTTTCATCCAACTATAGGATTCGTCAGGCTTATGCGCGAATTCTGTCGTTGCTTCTTGTTTTTATATATGTTGAGGATTTCTAGTTGGCCAATCAGCTTTCTAGTATCCACTGTGCCCCTTCCTATCAGCCAATGAGCATGCATTTTATCAAACAAAAGATCTGTTTTAGAACTAGGTTAGTGGTTTTAGGTGGCCGTTCTCCTTTCTTTTTTTTTATACATATAAATATACCTATGTGTACACAATAATGCACATATATATACATATATACATATATATATATATATATATATGTGTGTGTGTGTGTGATCGTTTATGTATATTCATGTTTATTTAATTTATTTATTTGTTTGTTTTCTATTGTTATTGTTAGTTTTAAAGCTATTTTGTATCGCTATCCTAGAGTAAGTTTTATTTTGTGAATACTGTTGTTTGCTATTTCCCGCCTACAATTTAACAAAACAAAACTTGGCAAGAAATTTCTAGATCTTATTGAAAAACACTTTCCCGCAACCAACCCCTTACACAAAATCTTCAATAAAAATACCTTGAAGTTATCTTACAGTTGTTGCGAAAATTTAGCGATGATAATTAAGGCACATAATAACAAAATACTAAATGAAAACAATGTAAACAACAACAAAATAAACAATAAAAAAAGTAGACACCATGACAGAAATAAAACCAACACTATCAGAAATAATAATAATAATAATGATAATAATAATAATAATAATAATAATAATAATAACAAACCAACCCCGGACAAGAACAACCATACCATAAATAAAAATACTAATAACGAACAAGATAAATGCAACTTTAGACACCGCACACTTTGCCCAGTCCAAAATAAATGTCTAACAAAAAGCGTAGTTTATCAAGCAACAATATTTGCGAAAGAAAACCCGAATAACAAGAAATATTACATAGACATGACTTCCTTAGATTTCAAAACCCGATACTATGACCACAAAAGCACATTCAAAAATAAAAAAAACACTGTATAAAAACAACACTAGCGAATAAATACTGGGAACTCAAAGAAAGCGGACATTCGCCGGTAGTCGAATGGAAAATAATGAGACAAGCTACCACATGCAGACATTTAGACGACCCATGTAAATTATGCCTCCATGAAAAATTTTCTATCCTGTACTTTAAAGAACCTCAAAATCTATTAAATTGTAGGCGGGAAATAGCAAACAACTGTGTTCACAAAATAAAACTTACTCTAGGATAGCGATACAAAATAGCTTTAAAACTAGCAATAACTATAGAAAACAAACAAATAAATAAATTAAATAAACATGAATATGCATAAACGATCACACACACATATATATATATATATATATATATATATATATATATATATATATATATGTAAGTATATATGTATATATATGTGCATTATTGTGTACACATAGGTATATTTATATGTATAAAAAAAAAAAAAAAGGAGAACGGCAACCTAAAACCACTAACCTAGTTCTAAAACAGATCCTTTGTTTGATAAAATGCATGCCCATTGGCTGATAGGAAGGGGCGCTGTGGATACTAGAAAGCTGATTGGCCAACTAGAAATCCTCAACATATATAAAAACAAGAAGCAACGACAAAATTTGCGCATAAGCCTGACGAATCCTATAGTGGATGAAACGCAGAATATTTAGTGTAGCTTAATCGCCATATATATTTTATAAATTACTATATATATATATATATATATATATATATATATATATATGCATATGTATATATATGCATATGTATATATATGTATATGTATATATATATGTATATATATATGTATATATACATATGTGTATACATGTATATATATGTGTATATATATATATAGGTATATATATATAGGTATATATATATAGGTATATATATGTGTATACATGTATATATATGTGTATATATATATATATATAGGAGAGAGAGAGAGAGAGAGAGAGAGAGAGAGAGAGAGAGAGAGAGAGAATTAAGTACTTTTATTGTTTGTCTACAAATAAGTAAGTTCTTTCCTGTCTGAATCTAAACTTAGAAACCCAACAATGGACGTGGAAATCCCCAAACATTACAGTTCAAGTAGAATGGGTCACCTTTGAAACAAAGGGTCGCTAAATATTACCGCATCCTTATTTTTTTTAGATTTCATTTATTTATTTATTTTTTACATTAAATAACAAAACTCCGTTTGTTAATCAAAACCGCAACCAAATAAATAAATAAATAAATAAAAATATAACCCGACTCCGGACGTTTATTTTTTACAATAAATAACAAAATAACGTCTGTTAAGCAAAACCACAACGAAATCTATATCTGTATATATCTATAAAAGTGAAATTGTCTGTCTGTGTGCGTGTGTGTCTGTGTGTATACACTTCTCTACCAAACTACTCTGTCAATTTTCAGTCTACAGACTCGAGATTTGACATAAGGGGCATTGAGATTTGGGAAAATCTTTTTATTGGTTTTCAGCCAGAAATTTGCCTGTCAAGTTCAACGATTTGTGTTTTGAAAACTCTACCAAACTCCTCTGCCAATTTTGGATCTAAACACTTGAAATTTTAGATGTAGGTTTCTTGGACATGAATCAAACTTTTTAATTTGATTTGAACCAAAAACAATAAATGTTAAGGGGTCAAAAGTAGGGTCAAATCTAAAATAAAATTTACCTCTGCGGTGTCTATGATATTACTCAGACAATTTTTGGTCTAAACATTTGAAATTTTACATAAAAGGATATTCATACATAGGTCAAATTATGAACAGTACAAAGGCAGGTAGAAATGAAAGTAGTAAATAAGATTGGTGTTTAGAGTAATAGTAAATTTATAGCAAATAATTTTGGGTTTGAGATTAATAGTAAATTTATAGCAAATAATTTTGGGTTTGAGATTAATAGTAAATTTATAGCAAATAATTTTGGGTTTGAGATTAATAGTAAATTTATAGCAAATAATTTTGGGTTTGAGATTAATAGTAAATTTATAGCAAATAATTTTGGGTTTGAGATTAATAGTAAATTTATAGCAAATAATTTTGGGTTTGAGATTAATAGTGAATTATCTATATATATATAAAAGCGAAAATGTATGTATGCATGTATGTATGTATGTATGTGTGTTCGCTTTTTCTGTATGCCAACAAAAGGCTTTTTTCAGAGAAGCGGTGGCTCGCTTCTCAACTTTTTAAAACTTTTTATATCACATATAAATCGTAATATCTCACAGTTAACAACGAAGATCACCTGTCTATTTAATTTGCTCGATTTTGGGAAGATAAATATTGAATATTTGTCGCTCGCCGCATGTGGGTTAGTCTTTTTCCTATAACATCTTGGGGGGGGGGAAGCGTTCAGCAGTAAATGAATAATATCCCGCAGTCAAACTTGACCTCATTAACTCATTAAAACGAGCACCTGCTAAATCCAAGTAATTAAATAAATTCAAACGTTTTTCCGTTAGCATCTCGCGGTGGGGCAATGGTTAACGTTGCACGTTTTTTTTTTTCACACTTTAATTTACAACTTTGCCTCAACGGTTCGGGTTCGATCCTCATACTTACTTTTTTACCCTCCCCCACATCTCCAAACACCCGAGCAACGCCGGGTACCCCTCGCTAGTTAGTAAATAAGTTTGAGAACAATAGTAAATTAATAGCAAATAATTTTTGGGTTGAGATTAATTATTCCTTGTGCGAAAGAGCAGAACACAAAATGTTTGAAATAATAGTATTAATAGAATAACAATAACAAAGACTTTTGCTGGCGAGGACTACTATTGACGGTAACCAGTTATACAGTCCTTTTGAAATTTTCATCTCTATTTTTCTCGTTATGTACTGAATATTTGTTAATGAGACCTATATGGAATATGTTCCTTATTAAATTTTAAAGATTTTCTATTCTGAAGGAAGTTTTAAAAACTTTAATCTAAAACAGTTATTTTAAAGTTTTTGTTAAAAAAAATTCAGATTTTTCTCATTATTCAGACCTGTATTACAAAGAGGGAGTTGTAAAAATTAGTTGTGGTGTGAGGAGTAATACAAACTGAAACAGAGAGAATATTTAGACGTGTAATAATACAAAGAGGGGGTTGCAAAAATGAGTTGTGGTGTGAGGTGAAATACAAACTGAAATAGAAGGAGAGTTTTAAAATATAATCTTAAAAAGATGAGATACAAGTTAGAAAAGCATTTCATCCAAGGCAATTTAAAAGCATTATCTTTCATCTAGCAATTAATGATATAGATATAAAATGTTCAATGATTTTTTTAAAAAAGTGCAACAGAATGTACATTACTTAAAATAAATCCAAGGTAATTTTTTGATTCGATTTAAATTGAATTTTTATACCTTACTTTGTAAAATTTATTAAGTGCACTTTGAAGATAAATAAATTTCAAATTGAATCTTGTACCTTGATTTTTAAAGCCTATAGTAAAAATATTTTGTTTAACAATTTTGATGCCTTAGATGAAATACTTTTCTAACTTGTAGTGAATTATTAATAAATAAGTTTGAGGACAATAGTAAATTAATAGCAAAAGTATCATGTACCTCTATAAGACTACCATTCGCCCATGCATGGAGTATTGTTGTCACATTTGGTCTGGTGCATCTGCTGCTTGTCTCTCACTCCTTGACAAGGTACAAAAGAGAGTCGCAAACCTGATAGATCCTGAACTATCATCAAGGCTTCAGCCTCTGTCCCATCGACAAAATGTTGCATTCCTCTGCCTGTTCTACAAGTATTTTAATGGTGAATGCTCTGACGAACTACAAGCGCTTGTACCTCCTCGACGTGACTACCCCCGACAAACCCGACAAGCAACTAAGTCTCACCCCTTTACAGTAAGATCCCTAGGGCCTCAAATGATTGGATTTTATTACAGACCGTTCTTATAATTGTTTTTAAGGGTCAAAAATGGAAAAACAGTTTGTACTTTCATCTTAGTTTATTTTTAATGCATGTCACATTGGTACAGTGGTAATCGCTTTCAAAGCTAGTAATTGTAGTGTTATCATACACGTAACAAGTAAATCATGGCGTATGAATATTGATGTCAACCGCCTAATACATACGTATTCAACAACATGGCGTAGACCTCTACACACGTGCATTCAATCTCTCTTCTTATGTAAATATGTCAATAAAGTTCTATATTAAATAAAACCACAACTTGGTTATCAATTACTTATAATAACAAACATAAACTAACGACAGTAATACTAATAAAGTGTTTTTACTTGTAAATATTGTTTGTATGTTTTTTGTTTGTTGCTCCAATAGTTTCTTCCTCAGAACTGCAAGTCTTTGGAACTCCCTTCCGGGATTTTGCTTTCCCAACTGTACTGATATGCAGAAGTTCAAGTGTAATGTGAACAAACATCTTTCTACTCATCTCCCTTCATAATGACCCCGCAAATTATGTCCCCGATAGTAGCCCCCTACTTAAAAGTGGCACTTTGCCTTGTTTGGGATGAAAATTGAATAAAACATAAATCTATATATCTATAAAAGTGAACGTGTCTGTCTGTCTGTCTGTCTGTGTACATTTCCCTACGCAATAACTCTGTCAATTTTTAGTCTATAGACTCGAAATTTGAAATACCGGGTACTGAGATTTGGGAAAATCGATGTGACGGGTGTCAGCCAGAAATTTGGCTGTTAAGGGGTCAAATTTCAACGATTTGACCTTTAAGAACTCTACCAAACTCCTCCGACAATTTTGGGTCTAGACACTTGAAATTTTAGATATAGGTTCCTTGAACATGGATCTAATTTAATAAAGTGATTTGAGCCCGAAACTATAAATTTTAAGGGGTCATAATAGGGGTCAAATTAAAAAAAATTTAATCTTTTTTTTTTTTTTTTTTTGCTCAGCATACACTTCCAAACACCCGGGCAACGCCGGGCTTAAATGCTAGTAAATAATAATTTTGGGTTTGGGATAAATAGTGAATTAATATTAAATAAGTATGGAGTTGAGATTAATAGTAAATTAATAGCAAATAGATTATTTTGAAACAGATTTAAGTAGTGGGTAGAGAGAGAGGTTTTGTTCGGATTGTTAGGATTCTTAAAAGCGTATTTGTTTATCGCGTCTATAGAAGCAATCTTGTAATGATTTAAGCAAATACTCCAGAGGTTGAAATAATAAAAACATATTAAGCTCTACCAACGTATCGAGCACTTTTTTCCTGTTTTTTTTTTTTTTTTTTTTACCAAATATACCTCTTAATATATATTTTAAAAATCTATTTGATCTGTTTTCGGCTAGAAATTTGGTTATTAATGGGTCAATGTTCAACGATTTGACATTTGAGAACTCTACCAAACTCCTCCGACAATTTTGGGTCTAAACACTTGAAATTTTAGATATAGGTTCCTTGGACATGGATCCAACTTAATAACTTGATTTGAGCCCAAAACAATAAATGTTAAGAAGTCATAATAGGGATCAAAGTTATATATATATATATATATATATATATATATATATATATATATATATATATATATATGTGTGTGTGTGTGTGTGTGTGTGTGTGTGTGTATGTATGTATATATGTATATATATAAGTGAAATTATTTATTTTGCACTATATATATATATATATATATATATATATATATATATATATATATGTATATATATAAGTGAAATTGTCTCTCTGTGTGTTTGTGTGTATACATTTCCCTACCAAACTACTCTGTCAATTTTCAGTCTACAGACTCGAGATTTGACATAAGGGGTGTTGTGATTTGGGAAAATCTTTTTAATGGATTTTCCGTCAGAAATTTGGCTGTCAAGGCATCAAAGTTCAACGATTTGTGCTTTGAAAACTCTACCAAACTCCTAGGCCAATTTTGAATCTAAACAATTGAAACTTTAGATGTAGGTTACCTGGACATGAGTACGAACTCTTTATTTCATATAAACATATGCATATAAAGTTATTAACGATACATAGGGCCTGAGCAAAGCTGGGCTGAACTGCAAGTCTATCTATATATCTATAAAAATGAAAATGTGTGTATGTGTATGTGTGTGTATGTGTGTGTGTGTGTGTGTGTGTCTGTGTACATTTCCCTACCAAATAACTCTGTCAATTTTCAGTCTACAGACTCGAAATTTGATATACAGGGTACTGAGATTTGGGAAAATCTATTTGATCTATTTTCGGCCAGAAATTTGGTTATTAATGGGTCGATGTTCAACGAGTTGACCTTTGAGAACTCTACCAAACTCCCCCGCCAATTTTTGGTCTAAACACTTGAAATTTTAGATATACGTTCCTTGGTACATGGATTTAACTTAATAACTTGATTTAAGCACCAAACAATAAATGTTAAGGTGTCATATTAGAGTCAAAGTTTAAAAAATTGACCGTTTTTTTTTTTTTTGCTCAGCATACATCCTCAAACACCCGGGCAACGCCGGGCACCCATGCTAGTATATCTATAAAAGTAAAAATGTCTGTGCATGTACATTTCACTACCAAACTACTCTGTTAATTTTCAGTCTACAGACTCGAGATTTGATATAAGGGGTATTGAGATTTGGGAAAATCTTTTTAATCGATTTTCAGCCAGAACTTTCGCTGTCGAAGGGTCAAAGTTCAACGATTTGACCTTTGAAAACTCTACTAAGCTCCTTCACCAATTTTGGGTCGAAACACTTGAAATTTTAGATGTAGGTTACTTGGACATGGATAAATCTTTTTAATTTGATTTGACGCCAAAACAATAAATGTTAAGGAGTCAAAATTGGCGTCTAAATTAAAAAAAAAATTTGACCTCTGCGCTGTCTACCAAATTACTTTGCTAATTTTTAGTGCAAACAGTTGAAATTGTACATAAAGTGTATTCACACATAGAGCAAGTTTTTCAATTGGTTTTCGGCTGAAAACTTTGGCTGGCAAGGGGTTAAACTATTCAGCCAATTTTTGATCTAAACATTTGAAATTTTATATAAAGCAACTGATTTTAATTTAGATGGACTGATATGTTTTTTGTTTTTTTTTCGCTAAAATCTTTATAAAAAATTCGGTACTTGTAGCAGAAATAAATGGGACTTTTTTCTTTCACGAATCAATGCCCCTTCCCTGTGCTATTTGGCCACATATTGACCAATCAGGGGTACGGCGCATTGATCCTTCCTATCCCCTAAGGAATTCGGCCAGCATCCGGTTTGAAGAATAAGAACACTTCCTTACTGAGAGAGACACTAAACGGAACTGACCCTTTTCTTCGTTCTCTCCACCTCGGTGTTATTCCTACCGGTATCGACGATTCCACTGGGAATAACTACCGCGATAGCACCGGGTAGCCGGAGTCCAGCCTTTGACAAGGAACATATCACATTCTCATTGATAAACCTTTTCTGTGTTATATTTTATGAAGTTGTGTTCGTCATTTCAGAAGCTTGTATTGAATTTTTTTATTTTATTAAGTTGTGCCTTAAAAACATTCAAAATCCTAAAAATACTTGTTAAGATAGAAACGACAGATCGATTTAAAAAAAAAAATATGTAATTTTAAGCAAAAAACAATACTATGTATTTAATTACCATGCCGAAAACAGTAATATATCCAAATATTACGAAAATCCATCGAGTAGAACGGCTGCTATTGTGTTTTTGGTTAAATAAAAGTATATATATTTATTTTTTTACAAGGTGGTCACCATCACCACTTATCAAGGCCCGGAAGCCACTCAGGGATAAGGGTTATTGTAAGTACAGTACGTTAGTGTGGATATTTAGAGTGTCTACTTAAGGGGGCGGTTCATCAGGAATTTGTTTACGTTGGACTTGAAGACATCCAAGTTGTAGTCAGGAGGGAAGCAGGAAGACGGAACAAAGTTCCACAGGTGTGCAGTTCTAAGAAAGAAGCTTTGTTCATGGAATCTACGTTTTGATTTAGGCATAGATAAAGAGTGGGAAAAGTTTTTGACAGTGGATTCAGCTAGACGAGTGTTTTTTTTTTTGTAAAAGATTGGCGAAGGGGGGACCAGAGATTGGAGTTCAGACGAGCACCTGTCATGGAAATAACGATAAAACAAAGATAGGCTTGCAACGTCTCTTCTGTGGGAGAGAGGTTGCAGGGAAGAGAAAAGGGCATCCCCCACTAAGCCACGAAGTCTATTTTGTACTCTGTCAAGGCAGGATAGGCTGTTTTTAGCAGCTCCTGCCCAGATAGAGCAGCAGTATTCCATCCTTGGACGTACTTGGCTCTTTTATATGGATAGAGAATTGCATCAGTAGTGAGATATCTTCTTGAGCGGTAGAAGGATCCCACCATCTTTCCAGCGACCTTGGCAACAGACTTAAATCTTCCGTTCCGAGTTATGTCTCCTGTGTGTGAACTCTTCATCGTCTACTTTAAATATCTAAGAAAAATGCAATTTTACCCAAGTTTCCGTAAAAAATACTTTTAACTATAAAAAGCTTTCTACATGATGAATTTTCGTAATTTTTGGATATATTACTATTTTCGACATGACAATTAAATACATAATATTGTATTTGCTAAAAATGACATATAAAAAAAATATATTTGAAAAAAAAATCCTCAACTTGTCGACTATCTTAACAAACACAAAAAATAAACACTTTTTTTTTTTTCAGACTGACCGACCAAAATTTGGAGGAATTACATAATTCATTGAGGTGCCCGGAAAACTCTGTATGAGCCTTTTTCAAGTCTCACACAAAACACACATTCATATTTCAAGCTGTCATATACATACGCGCACACAAACATACGCGCCCACGTCCACACATGTACACATATTCACGTTCGCGTACATACACTCACATTCACGTATATATATACACACACGCTTACGTATACACATGTACTCACACACGCGAACACGAACACACACATGGACGACGTCACTTCCGCTTTCTAAGGAAATACACATGCGCAAAAGACACTCCAGAAGCGAGTATAAAATATGGAGACAAATTGTTTCTAATCCTCTTTTTAGGACCAACTCTCAACTAGAGAGGTTGGGCGAACAAGCCGCGCGCCGTTTCGGCGCGCGCGCACGCGCACCTCACGCCCACTTCCTAGTATGTATGGGGCACGAGCTAATGACTGTATGTATACATTCTCCCTCTTTCTCTCTCCATCTACTACTGGCCACTAAGAACACCTTCGCGTAGCTGACTACTAACTGATGACAACTCTAATATCCTCTACCTTGCCTTCCTTGCCTTCCTTGCCTTCCTTGCCTACACGCTGGATTCTCATTTCCACTACAACACTCACTTCAATTCCCACGCGCGAACAAACAATAATGACCCAAACTTGAGATGAAAACACATTTCCTTTTCTTGCTACAACACCAGTCCTGCAACGGACATTGGTTACATACGCGCGGACATGTTATAACTAAAATGTTCATTTCTTTCAACAGCAAATAAACGACGTTTATCTTATCTATTACTTGAGTCTTTGTTTCCTTCAATTCCCATTCGTTTCATTATTCTTTTGTAACGGGATTGGGGTATTTATATATCCTAGTCCCCTACAACTCGTCCCTTTTTGCTAGGTAGGAAAACTGGTGCTTTATTGAATAAATTTCGATTGAAAACACATTTTATGACTGTTCTTGAAGAAAATATTGTCTTTAAAAGAGAATACACATCCCATAATATTTAAAAAAAAATATTTTTAACTCTTGTTTTAAAAAAATAAACTTTATCACGGAGTCAAGTCACGAAAAACGAAACCATATATTTATTTTAAGAAATACTTTAGTTTCAACATTTTTTGTGTTATTACGAAACATAATTAAAAGAAAGAAAACACGTATTATCAAAGAAAGAAATTATTTTATTTAGAAGAATTAATTTAGTTTAAACAATTCTTGTGTTATTACGAAACACAAAAAAGAAAACACGGTACTTATGTATTTTTGGTACCGCGCTAAAATAATAACGTTATTATCCCGAAAGCCATTCTTAACGTGGGGATGGGAGGGTATCGTTTAAAAGTCATTTGAAGGGCACGTGCAGTATGCAGTCGGCGGCTTATGTTAGGAGGCGATAACTTCAATTTCTTCTTAGGCGAATAACGCGACAAATAAGTAATTAACAAGATTTTTTTCCGAACAGAAAAATATTTGAAAGCCAAAACATTTATTGTATAAAAATGTATCAATATATCATTTTGGGGGAAATTCTTACGATGTGCCCCAGCATATTATAAACACCCCGACCTCCCCATGTTAAGAACGGCTTTCGAGGTTTTTTTTTTCTTTTTTTACACAGTGATCACCACTTATCAAGGCCCGGAAGCCACTCAGTGATAAGGGTTATTGCGAGTACATTACGTTAGTGTGGAGATTTGATGAAGTGTTTACTTAAGGGGGCGGTTCATTAGGAATTTGTTAACATTGGACTTGAAGACATCCAAGTCTCTTCTGTGGGAGAGAGGTTGCAGGGTAGAGAAAAGGGAATCCCCCACTAAGCCACGAAGTCTATTTTGTACTCTGTCAAGGCAGGATAGGCTGTTTTTAGCAGCTCCTGCCCAGATATGGCAGCAGTATTCCATCCTTGGACTTACTTGGCTTTTATATAGATAGAGAATTGCATCAGTAGTGAGATATCTTCTTGAGCGGTAGAAGGATCCCACCATCTTTCCAGCGACCTTGGCAACAGACTTGATGTACGTGTTCCATTTCAGATCAGGAGTATGGTCAAACCCAGAAGCTTGTCAAAACACGGGGCCTCACCCAGACGAGAGCCATCCATCACAATTGATGCCAGATGGGGATCAGAGCGTTGATGATGTAAGGATAGGAGTTTGGTTTTGGATGCATTAAAGGTAACCAGCCACGTCTTCCCCCACTGAACCACGCGCTCGAGATCAGAGGAGAGAGAATCAGAGAGAACTTTGTCATTTACAGCCTTTGATGTGTTGCCGTAGATGGTCGTGTCATCAGCATAGATTTCAACGAATGATTTAAGTATGTGTTTAGGGAGGTCATTGATGTAGATCAGGAAGAGAGTTGGACCTAGGATTGACCCCTGAGGGACTCCAGCATTTATATTGCAGGCCTCCGATTTTTGTCCATCTACCACTACTCTTATGAGCCTAGCGGAGGGAAATGATTTAATGATTGAGAAAACATTTCCAGTTATACCGTAGCTGGAAATCTTGTGAAGTAGACCCTTATGCCATACCTTGTGAGATGTTTATTTCGAAAGCCGTTCTTAACATGGGGAGCTTGGGGGGGTTATTCGGAAAGCCATTCTTAACATGGGTGGTTGGGGGTGTTTATACTATGCTATGACAGGTCATAAAAAATACCCATTTTTGTTTGACAAATATTTTTTTCTTATTAAATGTGAAAAATTCCATTCGTCATGTTTCTTGTTTAAGCCGTCTACACGGTCCTAGTAGACGGCCTGTGATTGGTTAGTTTGAATGAGTCAAGTTAATTACTTGGCACCATTTTTTGTATCATACTTTTCATATTCAGTCCACGTTTAACCACTCGGCAGGAAGGACTCACCAATGGCCGCTCCGAGAAGAAAGCCTTACAGAGAATGGAGCCACCACAATTTCTTCATGCTTATATCTACTAAATATTGGAACTTTTCTCAATTCAATTAGAGTCCCAAGGAACTCGCTTTGAGCCTAATTATAGGCACCAGCATTCTTGCCAAGAACACCATGAATTATCATGGATCCTTTTGAAGAAATGAACTAACACTCCACCAGTGGCGTACCTATGTAAAATGGCGCCCATGGCAAAGTTTGAATGTGCGCCCCTTCTTAATAATTTATACCTTAGATATACCTAACCTACATAATATTATAAGACAGGCACAATTTTAACGAAAGATAAACCATGAAATGAATGTTTTAATAAAGTAATTATATGGTTATTCTTGCTTTAATTTTTGTCAAGCAATTTTTGCGCCCATGTAAGAGTGGCGCCCATGGCACGGGCCATGCCTGCCATACCCTAGATACGCCACTGTACTCCACCAATTGGTGTTCAACTTGCCCACCGTTTTGCAATGAACTGTACCTGGACCAATAAATTTTTCCTTGCTGTTCCTATTTACAATGCCTCCCCACGAGACAGAGTTAGACACCAGGGTCGTTTTTTCATGTGAAGAAAAGGAACAAAAATAAAAGATTTTCTCCTCCGCTGACAGAGAACAAGAAATTGAAATGTAGCATCTGAAGACCAGATACTACACTTTGATCTTGACCCGAGGGCCAAGTTTTCTTTGCTGTTATAATTGAATAAATTTTGAGTTTAAAGGTATGGCTTTTGTAATTTGTGGATTTATTTTGCTTCTGCCAGGGAGTATTGAGTTTCTGAGAATTAAATTTCTTACATAAAAACAAAACAAACACTTCGTATAAAAAAAAAACAACAAATGTGTAAACATCGTTTCAGCTGCGCGCACATTTCCCTTTCTACACCCACGCAAATTCTCTGGACTTATAAACAAAACTTCACCTTTTCACGCGGACGTCTTGGGAAGCATCTTACGTCATAAAGATGTTGTTCTTTTCATCCAATCAGATTACGAAGAAAACAAATTTTAAAAAGTTTTTTTTTTTTTCTGACTGTCGCTGTGGAGCCGGTTGAAATATATAAAAAGGGCATTTTGCGCCCAAACCAATTAGGCGACCTCAGCCAGCATGCTGCAAACATCAACGTGTCTTACTTTTCCTTTGTCCTATCACACCAATATATATAGCGTGGAACGATAAAAGTATCGCCCCAAAGAAAACAACATTACAACTTTATTTTAAAATTTATTGAAAAAAATCTGGCGGGTTCAGATAGGAGGAGGAGGAGGGGGTCCAGTGAGAGAAGAGCACAAAATCATAGTACTCCTTTTGAAGCAAGGCCTGGGTCTCTTTGGCCGTGTGGGTCGGTGCCAAATCCTGCTGCCACACCCAGGGACTGCCAGCGGCCACCTGATTACACCAGGTGGTCAGCACACTCTTCAGCATATCTAGGTACACTTTGGTGTTGACTTTAAAGTCCTTTGAAGATGATACTGGAGATATTCATAATCGTACCTTATTTCTAAAAGAGGGAGAAATATTTAGAATCAAGTCTCCCCTTACTGTTATTTCGGATCATTTAAAACCATAGCAGCAAGTTTTAGTTTCCTCTCCGTCAAGGTCAAAGGTTTTGTGGATATATATATATGTGTGTGTGTGTGTGTGTGTGTGTGTGTGTGTGTGTGTGTGTGTGTGTGTGATTTATTTAAAACAACATATTTCTGGGATGTTGAATGAAATAGCAGTTGATGATGGGATCGACTATCAAACAGGTTCTTAAAAGATTTGAATAAATTTTTTGTGGTGGCCATAGAACATACGTACATATATTTTTCATTTAATTTCATTTATTTTTTCGGATGTGTTTTTATCCTAATGTAAAAGTTTATTCTGTGTATACAGTTGTTTGTTATTTCACTTCTGCAGTTTAGTAGATTTCGGAGGTCTTTAAAGTTAAATTACTCAGACATAATCTACATAGGTCGTCTAAATTTTTACATGCCTGTCATACTATTTTCTACTTGATTATTAGTGAACGTCCAATTTCATTGAGCTTCCAATAATGGTTCGCTACTTACAAAACACTGTCTATGTTATTTGAATTCTAAGGACTACTGTCTTTTTCATACAGTTTTGGTTGATTTAATCTTTAACTTTCTGTGGGTCATATATGGCATAATCACATTGATATGCCGATTCCCGTTAGATCACTGAAGTTAAGTGACGTTGATCTTGGTCAATACTAAAATGAGTGACCATTTGGTAATGGTTTTTTTTTTTACATAGGCATCGCCACTTATCAAGGCCAATAGGCCATTCGAGGATAAGGGTTAAAGAGTGTACAGTAGAAATTGGACAATATAGTAACCGTTAGTAATGGAGATTCGGTAAATTTGTTAACTTATATGGAACGGCTCATCAAAAACTTGTTTACGTTAGGCTTGAACACAACCATATTGTAGTCAGCCAGAAAGGTGCTGTATGTACTGAGATCTTGGAGAGCGATGGGTGCCGCCAGGCTATTCTTGCCCAAGATAGGCTGCATGAACTAATGCAGCGCCCCCATGACCTCGGAGGGTTAAAGGACACGTCTTGTCTCTCTTCTGCATGTATATTTTTTCAACATTAGCAAACTTTCTCTCAAACTCGGAAAGCTGCGTGAAATTTCGAATGGAATCCTTAATTTTATCTATGAGAGTAACATGCTCTCATTTCTGACCAAGTAGAAATTCTAAGTAATTCGAAATTGTATTCTGAGTATCGTTTGAACTGAGGCTTGAACCTTCAACACCCAGAAGAGTATTGCTTAGAACTGAATTTTGTTATGAAATTACGGAGTGAAACGATAAAATTGTCGCCCTAGAAAAGACAATATGATTCCATTTCCGTTTGATGAAAACCGGGTTTGTTTCTTTGTTGTAAATCATTTACTAGTTGGCCAGTTTTGTACAAATCGCAAGAGCGATAGCAGCCTTCTATCATGTCTGAGAGCGACACAATGTTCAACGAGTGGGTTACGAGATGTGCTACTAAACAACTTATGCGCTCTACCGATCCAGGTTATGACAACAGGACCATTGCCAGCACCCTCATAATGCAATTGCTGGATTGCGACAAAAAAAAAAAAAATATAACAGGTATGTGCCCAGGGTGATGCAAACAAAGTTTCCGGCCACGGTTATGGTCTTTGGTGTGGTTTTAAGTAAGGGCCACATCATGCCACCTCACATCTTCAAAGTCTGCTTGAAAGTCAACATCAAAATGTACCTGGATGTGCTGAAGCGCGTGGTGATCCCCTGGGCAATCAGGTGGCTGCTTGCAGACCCTGGGTGTGGCAGTAGAACTCGGCGCTGGCCCAGTATAATGTAGCGCCCCCATGACCTCGGAGGGTTAAAGGACACGTCTTGTCTCTCTTCTGCATGTATATTTTATCAACATCAGCAAACTCGGGTGTGGTAGTAGAACTCGGCGCTGGCCCAGCGAAAGTCCAAAAAAGACCTAGGCTTGGTTTCATAAGGAATGCTACGACTTTGTACTCTTTTCTCCCTGACCCCCCCTCTCCTTCTCTGACCTGAACCCACTAGACTACTTCATTTGGTCATACGTCGAGAACATCACCAACATGACTTCCGACAACACCAAAGTCAGTCTGATCATCGCCATCTGCCAAGTATTCGGTAACCTCCTGGCAGCGCTTGTGGAAAAAGCATGCTTCTAGTTCCGGACCCATATCGAGGCAGTGATTGAGGCTGAAGGCGGCTACTTTGAATAGATGTCAGCTCTACTACATAATCAAGTTACCTGAATTGATTTTTTTCTCTAAAAGTTTTAAAATAAAGCTGTAGTGTTGTTTTCTTTAGGACGACAATTTCTTTGTTCCACCCTGTATTATAATATAAAAGAAAATTTGTCTGTGTGAGTTCGTTCCCTATGGACACGAAAACGGCTGGTTCGATGTTTTAGAAAATTTCACATGAAGGTACTTTATGTGCCTGGCAGTGTTCTTAGGTAGGTTTTGTATGGGAATGTCTTTAATAAGTATCGACAATCGATATTCGAAAATCCGATGAAATAAGGAACGCTTTACACAACCTAATATCCCAAGTGCATTTGAGAAGTTTTATTACCACACAAGCAGAAAGGATTGACATATAAAATCAACAGTAGGTTCTTTGATATGAAAGAGGCGTGTTCGAAAAGGAATGTTTCTGTTTAAAGCACAATTGAACCATGTTACTTGACTTTTTTCATTTTAAACTTAAATTCAAGCCATTATCACCGCACAAGCAGTAAGGCCAAACATATAAAAATCAACAGTACGTTCTTTGAAATGACAGCGGCGAATCCGAAATAAATGTTTCTATTTAGAAAACAATTTAAGTATAATACTTGACTTTTGCATTTTTAGACTTTAATTCAAACTATTATATACAAAAAATAATTTTATCACATCAACATTAGATTTTCTACAGTGCAATGCTTCCTATTGGTGCACCACGAAGGGACCCAAACTAGAGTAGGCAATCAATCGATTTGATTGAAAACTGGATGATTTCAAAGATGTCGATGACAATAAAAAATATAGACGCGTGAAACATTCGTTGATCATCATTCAATTTCGCACAACGTCGGGTCTCCCTGCTAGTATATATATAATCTGCTGAAAAAATTGAAAAAAAGACGGAAAGAAAAACCTATATATATAGGGGTGTGTGTTTGCATTGTACAGGCCCGCCGATAAGTGTTTGATTAAATTGCTCCTCACGTGTTTTTTTTTTTTTTTTTAATTTTTAAATTTTTTTTTATTATGTATTTATTTAAGTGGGTGTTATATTTTTTAGAATAGTGGCGCCACTTTGAAGTAATATTTTGTTTCATTAGCTCACGAAAAAAAAAAGAAAAAGAAAAGGAAAAATGAAAAAGAAAAAACTAAAAGAAAACATAAAAAAGAAAATAGAAAAAGAAAAAAAAAGAGGACAAAGAAAAAAATAAAAAGGAAATGACAAAGGAACACTTTGACGTAAAACGATCACCTACTTCCGGGCTACTAAGTTGTAATGACCTTTGAGTATTTTTGCAAGAGCAAAAAAAAAAAAAAAAAAAAAAAAAGAAAAGAAAAAAAAGAAAAAATAGGGTTGAAAATTAAATATAAGAAATAAATGTTACCAAAGGCAAGATAGGTTACGTGGATATATCTTTTGGCGTATGTTTTAACTTATTTTAAAGCGATTATTTACTTTGAAATACAAGTAGAGTGCTAAGTGAAGGGTTTTAAAATGAAACAAAAATTGAACCCTCGATTATCGTTCAAAAATCGAAAATTAAACAATTTTTGTTGTGTTTGCTATTGTTAAAAATGCCCCGTTCTTTATATAAATAAACATCTTCAGCTGTTCGGAAGTGGGTGATCATTTTACGTAAAGTTTATATGCGATCGTGGTTTCCAACTCTGTGAACAAAGGCATTTTTCTTTGAAGTTTTTTTTTATCAACAAGTTTTTCAGACATAAATCGCCTAAGAATAATTTTTTTATTTTTAAGAGGAATTATTAACAATGGAGTGCTCATAACGTCCAATTAAGGGCTATCTTGAACTTTTCAGCTTTAAGATATCTGACATTAAAATCACGTGGTAAATTTCTACGACGTGGCACATGGCACACTGCGTATTATAAACACTCCAGCCTCCCCATATTAAGAACGGCTTCCCAACCTCAAAAGCCGTTCTTAACATGGGGAGGTTGGGTGTGTCTGTTTATTTCGAAAGCCGTTCTTAATATGGGGTATATGGGGGTGTTTATACTACGCTGGGGCAGGTTGTAAAAAAAAAAAATACCAATAACTTTATCCTAACCAAATTAGTTCATATTTACTGGCCTCCCCAGTTTTTAATGTGGGGGGAAAATCCAGCTCCCCAAAAGGAGCAGTCACTTTGGATAAGTACAAAAATTTAAATTCTCTCAGTCATGAAGGATTTCTCTTCCACTAATCGAGAGAGACAGAAAAGGTGAAGTGTAGCAAGCATTGTAGCAATAGCATCAGAACAGATACTACACTATGATCGAAGTTAAATTTTTTTAGGTTTAGTTTTCATGCTAATAAAATTCGAACTAATTTGTTTAAGATGACTTTGTTACAGTGTAAACGATCTTAAAGCTGAAAAGTTCAAGATAACCCAGTTCACTATTTCATTAGAGAAAATAGATGGGTACTAGATCTGTTTAGCATCCCCTAGCTTATTAATTGCTTTCATGTCAAGAGAGTACCGTCTGCGTAACGGAAGAGTTAAGAAAGCACCCTCACTCCACATGTTAAGAATGGCTTCCTAAATTTGTTTGGGGGTGTTAAACTGTACGAGTGCCAATAAGGATTGATATTAATATTTTTGGGGCGCACGTGTAGAAGTGGTGGTGGTATGGTACTCCCTTTGTATTTTTTTTTAAAATTATTTTCGTCTTTTTTTCTTCATTTTATTTCAGAAGATTATTATCGAACGAACACTAGTCTATCAGATTA
>NC_136519.1:79598775-79623775 GCF_053919585.1 Euprymna scolopes
TTAACCAAGTAAGATCTGTGACTTACTTGTAGTTTCATTAAATATTTTTATATGCAAAATCCGATCCCGCATTTTGCTAATTCCTGCCCTCTGATGAGAAGGAGAGTATTTCTTCGAAATTACGCGGATTAAGGACTATTCACTTATCTTGTGCTTCCTTTTTAAAATTAAATATGTTTTTAACTCTTTTTCAAGATGTCTTTTAACATGTTTCATTAATCATTTGTTCATATTTATATATATATATATATATATATATTAGACATTTTGGTTCGATAAATATATTATCTCTATATAAATAAAATTAACTCATTTTTTCCCGTGCGATTTTGACCTTAATAGGATTAAAAATCAAGATATTTCATGCAAATATAATATGCACAAACGGCAGAACAATATCTGAGGTGTGTTATAGGCTTATTATTTCTCAAATTCCTCGATAATCTTAGATTTCTAT
This sequence comes from Euprymna scolopes, assembly GCF_053919585.1. Taxonomy (NCBI): domain Eukaryota; kingdom Metazoa; phylum Mollusca; class Cephalopoda; order Sepiida; family Sepiolidae; genus Euprymna; species Euprymna scolopes. The sequence goes on from NC_136519.1 coordinate 79,599,233, forward strand.
ACTTTTTCTGCTGAGAAGTCACGGCCAAAATCGGTTAAGATCAATGGAAGTGGTAAAATATTTTCTCTCTAATAAATTCCTCCTCCCCCTGCCACCACTTAACACCGTTTGGGGATCGTTCACAAGGAACAGTTGAGAAGAGAACACCGGTTTGGCTTTGTAGTTCTTTCATGTGAAGTTATTTAAAATCACTAAACTAAGCTGCAGTGCTCTGTGGCGTAGTGGTTAGCGTGCTGGACAATTCACATTATATTTTCACGTTCGCGCCGACCTACCGTAGTCGTTTTTTTTTTTGTTTTTTTTTTCCTAAACAACTGGAATGGACTTTTCTTGGTGGCCGAACTGTTAACGTTGCAGATGTTTTTTTTTTTTTGTTTTTTTTCACGCTTTATTTTCCTACTTTTACTCATGACTCCGGGTTTGATCCTTCCTACTTACCTACCATAACATTTTTTAAAACTCCCCCCCCCCCGTCCCGGAAACAAACACTCGGGCAACGCCGGGTACCCCCGTTAGTATATATATAATACAAGGCTTGTTGTTTGTATATTTTTATAATATATAATAAATTTTATTTTTTTATTATTATGGGGAGTCATGTACAGACATGTGCACCACTAGCAGCATGTTCTTGCTGTTCTTTTCTATGCAAGATCAAATGCCGTTTCAAACCGCCTGTCGATTTGTACATCCGCCCGTAGTTGACACAGGTTAAATCTGGCAACTCAAGACTGCTTTGTGGCCCGCTGCGCCGATGAGTAGACTGGTGACTCATCAGCCCAGCTCTACTAAGACATATTCTTCCGCGCACCTCACACTCCAGACCAATTTGGCTCCTCTTCCCATCCACGGCTCCTTTCCCTCTCCCTTTCCGGATATGCCCACACCTCCCCGCAAGGTCCTTCTGCACCCTCCGCGATCCAAAGCAAGACTCTTCCAGATTTTTTCATCAATCTCACATTTTTTTAAGGTGGATCTTAAACATTCCTTAAATCTCAATTTAGGCTTTTGAGCCGGATGTCTTCCCTCGGCGAGCTCACCATAAAGGAGTTGTTTGGGAAGTCGAGTGTCTAACATCCTCAGCACATGTCCACTCCATCTCAGTTTATGCTTAATAACGTGAGCCTCAATGCTAAGACATTGGGTCCGATCAAGCACCTCCACATCACTGACATACATCTGCCAACCCACACCTAAGATTCGCCGTAGGCACATCTGGTGAAACCATGCAAGACGTCTCAAATGCTCCCTGTATGTTGTCCAAGTTTCACAATCATAGAGAAGAGTAGAGAGAACGCATGCGGCATAAACCTTAATCTTAGTTAGCAGCAAGATCCCATGACGTCTCCACAAACCCCTGTCTAACTTTCCGAAGGCATCACTTGCCCTGCTGATCCGTAACGATACCTCATCATCCAGGACACCAGACATACTCAGTGTGCTACCCAAGTATACAAACTTAGAGACAACCGCTATCCTTGACCCACAGATATAAACTGATGGCTCATAGCATGGCATGCCCGGAGCAAGCTGATACATTAAGACAGTTTTTTCAGATTGATGGTCAGGCCCAATGTGCTGCAGGCAACTGCAAAAGCATCCACAAGATGCTGCATATCAGTCACCGTATGAGCCACCAGATCACAGTCATCTGCATAGAGCAAGTCACGGATCGTGTTGGTGAGTACCTTTGTACTTGCACTGAAGCGCCTAATGTTGAACAACCCCCCAGTAGTTCGATAACGAATATAGACACCATCAGAGCACTCCCAAATGTCATCTGAAAGACCATGGTGAAATATAATGCAAAGAGTGTGGGTGCTGGAATGTCTCCCTGCTTAACACCATTTTCTACTGAAATAGGATCAGCCAGCTTTCCCCCAACATTGATCACAGTCTTCATATCATCGTGGAAGAGCTTTAAGATGGTTACAAACTTGTCAGGATAGCCAAGCCTTTTCAAAATCTCCTACAAAGCATCCCTATTGACTGTATCAAAGGTCTTAGTTAAATCAATGAACACCTGATACAGTCCCTTTTGCTGTTCTATACATTTCTCCTGCAGTTGCCTGGCTGTAAAAATCATATCCACTGTCCCTCAACATCTTCTGAAACCAAACTGCGACTCAGGCAAAACATCATCAGCAATATGCTCCAGTATTCTGTCTAGCATGATCCTACAGAGTACCTTACCGACTACTGACAGCAAAGAGATGCCTCGATAGTTTCCACATTCATCTCTGCAACCCTTCCCCTTGTATAGCACTACCATCAATGCATCCCGCCAATCCTGCGGAATACACTCATCCCGCCAAGCAGTCTGCAACAATCCCACTAAGCGTTGCATCATCTTGGGTCCAGAACATTTAAAGATCTCCGCATGCAAACGATTTGGGTCAGGAGACTTTCCATTGTTCAGCTTATGGACAGCTGTTTCAACCTCCTGGCGAGAAGGAACCTCTGCCAAGATATCCTTGACCGAATTGCTAGGAATCGACTTAACAAACTCCTGATCAACGTAAGAAGGTCTGTTCAGGAGGTCATCGAAATGCTCCCTCCATCTATGAAGAATATTGATAGGGTCTCGAAGAAGATCCCCACCATCTTTCGAGCGCAGAGGAGTGATAGGTGATCTGGATGGTCCATAAACCACGCGCAGTAGGCTGTATAAGACCTTGGCATTGTTTGAATCCGAGGCGAGCTGTATTTCCTCAGCTTTCTGTCTCCACCATTCATCCTGCATATTACGCAACCTCCTCTGCACCTCGTGCTTGATTGCCTTAAACTTGTCCCTCAATCGATCTTGCTCACCATCCGTCAAACCACCCCCGAGATAAGCATGCAATGCCCTGGCTTTTGAATCAAGCAGAGCCTGAATTTCAGTATCATTCTCATTGAACCAATCCTGATGTTTACGCTCACAATAACCTAATACTCTCTCACATACCTCATAGACAGATTCCTTAAAAGCAGGCCAAGTATTTTCACAATCAATCTCTTCCATCTACTTAACTAGTTTCTCCCTCACAATATTGTCCCTTAGACGGGCAACATTAAGTCGCTTTGGGATAGCAACACTAGCTCCCCTCATCTTGGGCTTCACAACACACTTAATCTTTGCACGGACCAACCGATGGTCGATCCAGCACTCTGCACCCTGCATGACACGAACACAGACTATGTGTTAGTCAGAAAATGTGAGATGAGGGATATCTGCAATCAAGTGCCATTTTTTGGAACCAGGATGCACCCAGGTCGTCTTGTATTTGTCCTTCTGCTGGAACACGGTGTTACCAATTTTAAAACCCATCTCTGAACAAAACTTCAACAACATCAGACCATTGCTATTACACTTGCCCACTTCGTGTTTACCCAGCACATCTCAAAATCTCTTCCCACCGTGTTTACCCAGCAGGTTTCAAAATCTCTTCCCACTCTAGCATTAAAATTTCCAAGAATGAATATCTTATCAGCAGAGGGAATGCGTCTAACTACACTGCGCAAAGCAAGGTAGAAAGCAACCTTTTCATCTTCTGTTGCATCCATAGTGGGTGCATAGACACTCAAAAAAGTTGTATAACGACCATTTACCAGAGGTAACCTCATAGTCATGATCCGGCGACTTACACTACAGGGAAGTTCTTCCAGGCTAGAAAGAACTGATGCTTTTATAGCAAAAGCCACGCCTGATACCCTCTACCACTCAAGAAAATGGTGTAGGCCCCAGCCAACTCAGAAAACTGTCTTTCATCAGCCAGCCTGGTCTCAGACAGAGCAACTATGTCCATGTCATACCGTTGAAGTTCCTTAGATACAAGAGCAGATCTACGCTCTGGATGCGTTATTGCTGACGGCAAGTCAAGCAGCGTCTGCCCATTCCAACAGCCGATGGTCATTGTCATATATTTCCTCGCAGTAGCATGATGACGACCGGGTCCAGGCTGTGGAGCCCTGGAAATTCCAGTTCCCTTATTGCTATTTACGTTTATAATCATATTTTCCAATTTAATTGAATGTTTTGCTGTTTTAGGCTACAGCCAGCCTTTTTTGCTATAAAGTTACACGAGATGGTAAAAAGTGTATCTAATTTATATCGAGCAATGCCTGTGCATGAGGATTGTTATAGTGAGGAAAGACTTTGCACCAAGACAATCCCACTCTCAAAACAACTGCCACATTGATCCAAAAAAAAGAGCAAGTCAACATCATTGGATGTAGCAGTCATCGCAGGTTTTATATCAGGGTTTTCCTTCTCCTAGGGAGGTTGCCTTCACTAAGGCTTACAGAGCCCTCTCCACCCACCATGCCATTTGATCCATGACTGGAACTTAGGTTGTGGGCACCAGAGCATATTTCACACGCCGGTGGGTCATATATGCCGCAGCTTACAGGGCCTAAGCTCCTCTGGAGGTTTCTGTCAGGGTTACCTCACCCTTAGCCTTTGGTTAAATGACCTTGACCCACATACATATATATATATATATATATATATATATATATATATATATATACATATATATACATACATATATATATATATATATACATATATATACACATATATATATATACATATATATACATATATATATATACATATATATACATATATATACACATATATATATATACACACACATATATATACATATATATACATATATATACATATATACATATATGCATATACATATACATATAGACATATACACATATATGCATATACATATATATATATATATATATATATATATATATATGCATACATATATATACATACATATATATACATACATATATAAATTTTGCCTACCAAACTCCTCCGTCAGGTTTTGTTCTACAAATATATATATACATATATATATACATATACACATATATGCATATACATATATATATATATATATACATATATAGATATACATACATATATATATATACATACATATACATGCATATATATATACATACATATACATACATATATATATATACATACATATACATACATATATATATACATACATATACAGACATATATATATACATACATATATATACATACATATATATATACATACATATATATATACATACATATATATATATATACATACATATATGTATACATACATATATATATATATAAATTTTGCCTACCAAACTCCACATCAGTTTTTGATCTACAGACATGAAACTTCATTTATAGGATATTCAAACCCAGGCGAAACTTTATATTTGGGTTTTAGCTGGGGAAAATCGATGCAAAAGTGTGAAAATTTAAAAAAAATGTAATTTGCCAGGTGGAGGTCGAACGACGGCATTAGGAATATGTATGCGTGAAGTAATAGCCATTGGTTCATATCTTAATTTTTAGCTTTACAGTAAACATGTCTTCATAGTACAGTCATTAACGGCAAAGAAAAAAGTAAATCGTAAGCTAAACGGTTTGGTTTCGATTCTCGGTAGTGGTGCACGAGTAATTAAAAAAATTATTTTTTAATCATAAATATTTATTGGGTCCAATATAATATAATAATAAACATGAAGTCTGCATTAATCGAAATATCATATTTAATCGTATTTTACGACCGGACAATGCCAGGTGGCCTGCTAGTATATATATATATATATATATATATATATATATATATATATATATATACTAGCAGGCCGCCCGGCATTATATATATTAGCAGGCCGCCCGGCATATATATATATATATATATATATATATATATATATATATATATGTATACTAGCAGTTCATCCCGGATTAGCTCGGGCGCTATGTACTGTTCATAACTTTATGTACATGTATACTAAAAAGTTTTATTCATTTCCAGGTCACCTACATCTAAAAATTCAAGTGTTTTGACCCCAAATTTATGGAGGAGATTAGTAGAGTCTGCAAAGGACAACTCTTTCAACTTTGACCTCTTGACAGCGAAATTTCGCCCCAAAACTGATTAAAAATCTTGCCACATTTCTGAATATCCTTTATGTAAAATTTCAAATGTGTAGGCCCAACATTGGCTGAATAGTTTGCTAAAGACCGCAAAGGTAAACTCTTTTGAAATATGCCCCCTTAGTAGCCAAACTTACGGCCAAAAACGGATTAAAAAATTTGCCCTATGTCTGAATACACTTTCTGTAAAATTTCAAAATGTTTAGACCAAAAATTGGCTGAGTAATTTGGTAGAGACCACAGAGGTCAAATTTTTTAAAGTTTGACCTCAATTTTGACCCCTTAACATTTATTGTTTTTGGACTCCAATCAAATTAAAAAATTTGATCCATGTCCAAGTAACCTACATCTAAAATTTCAAGTGTTTAGATCCAACATTGGCGGAAGAGTTTGGTAGAATTTTCAAAGGTCAAATACTTGAATGTTAACCCTTTGACAGCCAAATTTCTGTCCTAAAAACGATTAAAAAGATTTTCCCAAATCTCAATACCCCTTATGTCAAATCTCGAGTCTGTAGTCTGAAAATTTACAGAGTAGTTTGGTAAAGAAATGTACACACACAGACACACACAGACAATTTCACTTATATATATATTCTAGCATTTCAGCCCGGCGTTGCCCGGGTGTTAGGAAGTGTATGTTGAGCAAAACAAAAAAAAACCGGTCAATTTTTTTAACTTTGACCCCTATTATGACCCCTTAACTTTTATTGTTTGGGGCTCAAATAAAGTTATAAAGTTAGATCCATGTCCAATGAACCTATATCTAATATTTCAAGTGTTTAGATTCAAAATTGTCGGAGGAGTTTGGTAGAGTTCTCAAAGGTCAAATCGTTGAACTTTGACCCCTTAACAGCCAAATTTCTGGCCGAAACCGGATTACAAAGATTTTCCCAAATCTCAGTCCCTATATATGTATATCAAATTTCGAGTCTGTAGACTTAAAATTGACAGAGTTATTGTGTAGGGAAATGTACACAGACAGACAGACACTTTCACTTTTATAGATATATAGATTTATATATTTATTTATTTCGTTGTGGCTTTGCTTAACAAACGAAGTCTTGTTATTTAATATAAAAAAATAATAAATCTATATATGTCTGCATGAAAAAATTTGTATTACTAACATTAGAGGCCCTGGATATGACCTTGAACTATATCCGATGGTAAGTCCCCAGTTTGTGGGCTTTGGGGAGTGTGAAGCCACCCTTTAATTGCCATTGCTCCCAGGTTCACTCTGATCCAGAGTGGTAGTACCTGTTAGGGCCCCAATTATGGGTTTAATAGAAACCAACTTGAAAAAATATATATATTCTAATAAAAAATTTCTTCAATCACTGAATTCGGCATTAAATAACCTGAAGAGGGTTGATATGCCGTAAAAAAAAACCCCCCAAAAAAACAACCAACAACTAATTTTAGAGATGGAGACAAATTATTAAATATTAGAAATGAATCGTCGAATGTTTACAGGCATTATAAATCCCACCTTCTTAGCAACTTCACACCAAACTAAACACTATTTCCCTCAGATTATCTTCATTCTAAACTTTAATCCATAATTATAATCATATATTTACCTTATTCAATATATATATATATATATATATATATATATATATATATATATATATATATATATATATATATATCACTCCATACGCTAATGGTAATCTGTATATTCTCTCCCCAAACAGCCTCCATAATTTATTTCGCTCCTAATGTAACTATCGCTAGACATCGCATTCTTATTATGTTACCTAGCATCTTCTCTCATCTTCTGATGAGAAGCATACGACTTCAAAATACCATGGTATAACGAGTTCTCACTTACCCTACACCCCTACTTGATGTATACCCTTATTGAATAAATGAATATATATATATATATATACACCATTAGCGTATTAAGCAATGCTCTTTGTGTAAACAAATCGAACTTAGGTATTCGGACGCTGTCAAAACATTGTTAATTCACTACCTGCACAGCAGCTGTTGATTAGCGTAATGGTTCAAAGTCTTGACTGTCGCACGGGCGGTCGAGTTTCGATTCTGGTTTGAGGGAGTTGCCTGTCTAGCCTCACTGATGAGCTGCGAAACACTAATGTATGTGGATGACTATATATATATATAATTTACAAAAGTATAGATTTATGCGTAAACTTTAAGTATTTACTTCAAAAGTGCTCAATATGTAGGTAGAGCTAGTTAGTAAGTTTTTACTATATATATATATATATATATATATATATATATATATATATTACAACCAAAACACGGAAGAATACACACAAAACAAATCTCCTAATGAATCTCAATAAGGACCATCCACCTAACTTACTACATACTGCTAGTTTTATTTTGGTGTCTCAAATTCCCTTCCCCACCTTTTTGTGCTGATGAGGAGATGATTATTCGAATAGAATTATTCTTAATGATTGTCAATTGTAAATAAAATGAATATCGTTTCCGAAACGATTGTACACTCAAGTTTTTTTTGTTTTTTTTACATGGAGTTCACCACTTATCAAGGCCCAATGGCCACTCAAGGATAAGGGTTATTGTGTGTACACTAATCAAAGGGATAGTGTAGCAATAGTATTGGAGAATTGGTAAGGTGTCATTACTTAGGGGGGGGCGGTTCATCAGGAATTTGTTTGTGTTGGACTTGAAGACATCCAGGTTGAAGTCGGGAGGGAAACAGGCAAGCGGAACAGAGTTCCACAGGCGTGCAGTTCTAAGAAAGAAGCTTTGTTCATGGTATCTACGTTTTGATTTAGGCACAGATAGGGAGTGGGGAAAATTATTGATGGTGGTTTCAGCTAGTCGGGTGTTTTTTGAGAAAGATTGGCGAGGGGGGACCAGAGAATGGAGCTCAGACGAGCACCTGCCATGGAAATAACGATAGAACAATGACAGGCTCGCTACGTCTCTTCTGTGGGAAAGAGGTTGCAGGGTAGCAAAAAGGGCATCTCCCACCAAGCCACGGAGTCTATTTTTTACTCTGTCAAGGCAGGATAGGCTGTTTTTAGCAGCCCCCGCCCAGATGTGGTAGCAGTACTCCATCTTTGGATGTACTTGGCTCTTATATAGATAGAGAATTGCATCATTAGCGAGATATCTTCTGGAGCGGTAGAAGGATCCCACCATTTTCCCAGCGACCTTGGCCACAGACTTGATGTATGTGTTCCATTTAAGATCAGGTGTAAAGGTCAACCCCAGGAGCTTATCAAAGCCTGGGGTGTCCCTTAGACGAGAGCCATCCATTTCAATTGATGCCAGATGGGGATCAGAGCGTTTATGATGTAGAGATAGGAGCTTGGTCTTAGATGCATTAAAGGTAACCAGCCACCTCTTTCCCCACTGTACCATGCGCTCAAGATCAGAGGAGAGAGAATCAGAGAGAACATCACATTTACGGCCTTTGATGTGTTGCCATAGATGGTTGTGTCATCAGCATAGATGTCAACGAAAGATTTTAGTATGTGTTTTGGGAGATCATTGATGTAAATCAGGAAGAGAGTTGGGCCCAGTATGGACCCCCGAGGGACTCCAGCATTAATACTGTGGGCCTCTGATTTTTGCCCATCAACCACTACTCTTATGAGCCTATCTGAGAGAAATGACTTAATGATAGAGAAAACATTTCCAGTTATACCGTAGCTGAAAATCTTGTGTAGTAGGCCCTTATGCCAAACCTTATCGAAGGCCTTTGATATGTCAAGAGCAATTGCCCTAGAAATTAAGCCTTTGTCGAGAGATTCGCTAATCCTATGAGATATAACCGTTAGCACATATGCTGTAGATCTAGCAGAGCGGAAACCATATTGCGTGTCGCTAAGAAGGTTATTTCTGCTGAGGTGGTTGACTACTTCTCTATTTATTGTGGATTCCAGCAACTTACTTATGACACACAGGAGACTTATTGGTCTGTACTGAGAGGGGGATGACTTATCACCTGAATTCTTAAATACAGGGCATACTGATGAGGTTTTCCAGGGTGTTGGGAAGCACTTCTCATTAAAGCAACGCTTAAACAGTTTGGAAAGTATGGGGGCAAGTTCTGGCAAAATCATGACAGAATCTCTCCTCATCATCAGTCTTATTTGAGTGGGTCAGCCATTCCACATTATGGACGTTGAAGTCACCGCAAATGTGATTGTTCGCTGAGGGATGAGCAGATAGGATGTGGTCAATTTTTTCTGATATACTCTTAAAGACAGTAACTCCACTGTTGTGAGGGCGATAGACGGCAAATATAAATGCGGTGGTGTAAGCAAGTGCAACCTAGAAGCACATATAAGGTAGATTGGGGTCTTCTCTGGAGATATCCCTGCCACATAGGAAGCCATCTTTAATGTAGGCACATATTCCATGCCCGTGGCAATCTTGGGGGTCATATTTAGATGTTAGGTTAGAGTATCCTTTAATTATGAACTCATCTAGGGAGGTAGTCGGCCCTATTCCAGTTTCGCTTAAAAATAATATGTCAGGTTTCGTCTCCTGTAATTGGGTTTCAACCTCTGGAAGGTTAGAACGTAGACCCCTGATGTTGGAGAAGAAGACATGGTAGTAGGGGTCTACGTAGGAGGATGGGGTTCTAGGTTTATTCGTGTTTTCTTTTTTGAGATATTTCATGTTGAGGATTTTAGGGTTTGTGGAACAGGTCAGCATACTTGGTTTGAGCAGAACAGAGAGGGAAAGTAAGAGAGGAAAGACCGGAAAATTTTTTTTTTTTTTTTCGTAGCACATGATAAGGTAATTTTGTTTTGTTTTTCCCGTTGAAACTTATTCATAATTTATAATTATTATTAGTCTTTATAATCAATATTATATATATATATATATATATATATATATATATATATATATATATATATATATATATATATATCCATCTTCTTCCTCTCTCTCTTCCCCTCCCTCTATTCCTATCCGTGTCTGGTTGAATATTTTAAACTCCATCTCACCCTTTTTCAATGTTTATTTAATTATTAAATCTTAAAACTTAAATGTTGTCAACTCCGAATTGAGCCCCCCTTTTTTCCCGCTTCTTCTAATATCGTTTTTCAAATCATAATAACCATTTCTGTGAAAGTCTGACGAAGTAATAGTATTGTTGATACGATTTGGTAACCGAAACATGTGTAACTAAGCAGATAAAACGGTAATAAAATATATATATTTACTCTGCAATAATATTGAGCACTTTCTTCAGGTTTTTACTTATTACTATTTTTGCTATATATATATATATATATATATATATATATATATATATATATATATTATGTTTGTATGCAAGAACTTTATCATCCTAAATGCAACGCAGTTATGCACAATGTAGCAAATATGCATAAATATAACATAATCGTTAACTAAAACAAATAATAAACTATGAAAATGAATAATTAATTAATCAAAGATCATTTTTCCAAGAATATGCAAATTAGCTAAGTTTTATCTAGTAGCTCGCATATCCATGACTGAGTATACTAAGAAATTCGTTTTATTAATTTTTAAAGCAAGCTTTTAATATCAGTGCAAAGGTGATGAAAAACTCAACTTTATGTACATACTAGCAGGCCGCCCGGCGTTGCCCGGCTGTAAACTATGCATAAATATTATATTATTATTAAACGCAACGCTTAATTCCTTTTAAAAAGGCGAAGTAAGAAAACCAGTAAGAAACTGAGACATGTGCATGCGAGTATTATGTTTTTTTATAAACAGTTCATTTCTTGTCTGAGGTGGACCATTACCTGGTCTGAAATGGAACACGTATATCAAATTCATTGACAAGGTCGCTGGAAAAATGGTGGAATCCTTCTATCGCTCCAGTATATATCTCACTCCTGATGCAATTCTCTACTTGTATAAAAGCCAGGCACGGCCAACGATGTAGTACTGTTGTCACATCTGGGCAGGAGTTGCTAGAAGCGGCTTATCCTGCCTTGACAGATTTCAAAATAGACTTTGTAGCTTAGTGGGGGGATGTCCTTTTCTCTTCCCTGCAACCCCTTTCCCACAGAAGAGACGTTGCGAGCTTGTTTTTGCTTTATCATTATTTTCATGGCAAGTGCCACTCCCGTCAAACTTTCACAAAAACACTCGTTTAACCACAACCACTATCAATAATTTCCCACACTCTTTATTTGTGCCTAAACCTAAATGTAGATTCCATGAACAAAGCTTCTTTCTTAGAACTGCACGCCTGTGGAACTCTTTCGTTGGCCTGCTTTCCAGCTGACTACAATCTGATTGTCTTCAAGTCCAATGTAAACAAGTTCTTGATGAACCGCCCCCCTAAGTAATCCTATTTACAAAATTCCCACTACTTATGTTTACTACACTATAATCATATTGACTTATGTATACCCATTAACCCTTATCTTCGAGTGGCCTCAGGGCCTTGATAAGTAGCGATTTCTTTGTAAAAAAAATGTAAAAAAAAAAATACTCTAGCTGAGATCGAAACCAAACCTAAAGACGATGAGTCAAGTACGAAAACCATTATATCAGCTTGACATGTTTTTAAAAAGTGTTTTCAAATCAACTCATATTCAACAGATGGAAGCTGTCATATTTCACGACTGCACATGCGCAGTCGTGAAACAGTTGAAAGCAGATAAAAATCCGGTGGCCTCCCATGTACCAATTTTTCAATTTTTACCCCTTAGCAGTCCTTTTTTTCCGGATGAAAACGGATTAGAAAGGGTTTCCACATGTCTGAATATTCTATATTCCAAATTACAAGGCTGCAGATAAAAATTTATTGAGTATATAGGTTGAGAAGGGTCCTCACACACACACACACACACACACACACACACACACACACACACACATTCCCACTTTTATCGAATACTAGCCTGGGTGCCCGGCGTTGCCCGGCTGTTTGGAGGTGTGTGTTGAGCAAAAGGCCTGAACCCATGACTCAAAGGTGGAACAGAAAATGGTGTGTATAAGGTTGAGCAAAAAAAAAAAAAAAAAAGATAGTAGTAGCCAGGCTCGAACCCGTAACGCGCCAGAGGAAAAAGAGATGAAAAAAAAAAAATAAAAACAAAACAAAAAAAAAATGCTCTTGGGCTACCGTGGTTGTGACGTTACGGGCGGTCGAAATAATGCGTTTTATGCGACGTCGTTTATGCGAGCATTAAATGACGTGCAAAAGATGTCAGCAAAAAAGACAAAAACAAACCCCCCCCCCAAAAAAAAAAAAAAAAAAAAAACCAAAAAACACCCTCCCTGTAGAAAACTGCCCAATTTAAGGTGAAGAAATTAATGTTTTTGGCGAATTTTTCGATATTTGTCGTCCGAAAGGTTGCGCTTCAAAAGAATACCGATTTCATGAAAATCCGTCGACTCTGTCGAAAGTTTAAGACATACATGATGATGATGATGATGATTGCAACGTCTTGTCAGACGAGTGCCACTCCCTCAGATACTGAAAGTTCATGAGCCCGAAAAAAGACATATAGTCCTGCCAGCGAATTCACATGCTCAAGCAGACATGACACTAAAAACGGTCATTGTTATACATACATATATATACACGCACACACATATATACATTCGTACATACACAATACACAATACGCACACATACATATGCATACACACACACATGCAAACATAAACAAGACGGTCATTGGTATACATACATATAAATGTATACATGCATACATACATACATACATACATACATACATACATGTCTATAAGCATACGCTCATATATACCCATATACATACACAATGCATAATACACAAACAACCATATACATACCCACATTCATACATACACATATGCATACATATACATCCACATATACAAATACATACACACATATACTTACACATACATATACGTACACATATGCACATATATATGCATACACTTACCTACATATACATACACATCCATATATATGCATTAATACACATACACACATACATGCACACCTGCATACATACACATACGTGCATATACACACATACATGCATACAAACATTTATAAATGTATATATGTACACACACAAACATATATACGCATAGACACATATACACACATATACACATAGATATAAATACATATAAACTCACATGTACATATATAAATATATACATACATACATATATAAACATACACACACACATACATACATAGATACATATAATGATGGCAGAATAGTTGTTACATGCATCCAGCATTACAGGCGTACACACGTCACAGTTTTTTTATCGCCACACGACTTTTTTCTTTTTTTTTTATAATAGACAAATACCTGAGGGAGTATCTATACAAAGATGGTGTTACAGAGTATTAGCTTTATACGACAGCTAAATCTCTCTCTCGGTTCAAAATGTTGACATCCAGCAACAAGCAAGAGCAAGATAGCCAGCAACAAGTCAAACTGCAGACCAGCTTAATGCGGGTACTGGTCTCCCGCTTTGTTGTTGTTTTTTCTTTTTTTAAAAAAAAAAAAAAAGAAAAAAGTTTGGTTGAGACAAATACTTTTGGAATAGTAACTGACGATGATATAAACAAATTCACACATTTTTTCACAAATAAACTCAGCGACGAATAGTCAAAATGTAAACAGTCCAACGGACATAAATTAAAGACGCTTATTTTTTTTTAATTATTTTTTTATACATACATACATACATACATACACACATACCTACACACATACATATATACATACATACATACACATACATACATACACATGATGATTGCAACGTCTTGTCAGACGAATGCCACTCCCTCAGACATTTAAAATCCATGAGCCCAAATGTCTGAGGGAGTATCTATATAAATATGATGTTACAGAGTCTTAGCTTTGTACGACAACTAAGTCTCTCTCTCGGTTCACAATGTTTAGATCCAGCAACAAGCAAGAGCAAGATAGCCAGCAACAAATTAAACTGCAGACCAGCTTAATGCGGGTACTGGTCTTCCGCTTTATGGTTTTTTAAATCAGAGATTTGCTTCTCCTAGAAAGGTTGCCTTCACCACGGCTTACGGAAGTCCTCTCCACCCCAATACACATATACACACACACAAATATACACGGTGCTAGTTGGCCGTTGACCCAGAAAAAGAGTTCATTCGCCCTTTGTAAGTTCTTGTTCTTAATCCTTCAGGGAGACTAGCCGCCTTCCTCACCAAACAAGTCTGGTGGGGGAACCAGTTTAGTTGCCGGTGACCCGACCATGAGGCAGGTAGTACTGGGTTACATGGTACCAGTAGCATATGACATGACCTGACACACACATACATGCATACATACATACACACATACATACACACATACATACACACATACATATATACATACATACACATACATACATACATACATACACATACATACATACATACACATACATACATACATACACACATACATATATACACATACATACATGCATGCATACATACATACATACATACATTTTAACAGACAGGTGAGATTTATACAACAGATAAGACTAGAACATATAACCGGCGTTACCCGGTCGTAAAATACACAAAAAATATTATATTTTAATTAGTGCAAAAATTATCTTTAGTTTAAACAGGAATACCGTTGGTATTAATCGCAGCGTTAAATTCCTTAGGAAAAATGTTGTAAAAAAACAAAACAAAACAACAAAAAAAAAAAACAGAAAAAACTGAGACATGTGCATGCGAGTATTATATTTGTTTAAACTGTTCACTTCTTGTAAGTAAAAAAAAATAAATAAACAAATACTCGAGCTGAGATCGAAACCCAAAGACAGTGAGTTAGGTACGATAACTATTAGGCCAACGTTACCCTCTCTTTAAATGGATGTTTTTAAACCGACTTATACTTAATATAAGGAATTTGTAACGTTGGCCGCAAACATATTTTTTCGGATGAAAACCGATTAAAAAGTTTTCGACATGTCTGAATACCCTGTATACCAAATTTCGAGTCTGTAGATAAAAAATTCGTTGAGTATATAGGTTGAGAAGTGTCCTCACACACATTCTCGCTTTTATAGATATATAGATTACGTACGAACGCTAAAGAAGAAATATTATTGCCGCAATTTTTTGAGAGACGGTGTAACCCCGTACAGGACAAGATATTTGTTTTGTTGCAAAGAATCCTTGAACATATAACCTTTTAAATGTTCACAAAAAGGGCAAAAGGCCGAGAAACGTTGAGTTATATTACTCATTGAGGAAAGTCCTTTGAATCCGGGTTGTAAACAAATTGTCCGTGACAAGCATGTCATTGTGTGGTCACTGTCCTTACTGGTCGATGTCCCTTACATTTGTTGAAAGAACGAATCCGTTGTGCGAGAAGACCATCCCAGGATTCGTCGTTTAGGATTTCTTAATGACTTGAGGCAATGACATAGCGCAGAGGTAAAGTCGAAGTAAAACGATATATATATATATATATATATACTAGCATTTCGCCCGACGTTGCCCGGGTGTTTGGAGGTGTATGTTGAGCAAAAAAAAAAAAAATAAGCGGTTAATATTTTTAACTTTGACCCCTATTATGACCCCTTAACATTTATTGTTTGAGGCTCAAATCAAGTTATTAAATTAGATCTATGTCCAAGGAACTTATATCTAAAATTTTAAGTGTTTAGACCAAAAATTGTCGGGGGCGTTTGATAGAGTTTTCAAAGGTCAAATCGTTGAACTTTGACCCCTTAACAGCCAAATCTCTGGTCGAAAACGGACCACAAAGATTTTCTCAAATCTCAGTACCCTGTATATCAAATTTCGAGTCTGTAGACTGAAAATTGACAGAGTTATTGCGTAGGAAAATGTACACAGACACATAGACACGATCACTTTTATAGATATCCATCATTTCAGCCTGGCGTTGCCCGAGTGTTTGGATGTGTATGTTGAGCAAAAAAAAAAAAAAAGTGGTAGTAGGAAGGCAGGCTCGAACCCATACAACGAAGGAGGAAAAGAACGGGAAAGTCCTGACGTCTTTGCTGTTACGACCACCGCCAAACCGGAAGTGACGTAGGTTTAAATTAAGGCTGGACAATCGAAATGAGAGGATGACTATCAAAAATATCGGCGAAAAAAGCGACCCCCCTGTTGAAAAGTGACCCCCCCCTGTTGAAAAGCGACCCCCCCTGTAGAAAAGTGCCCAGTTGAAGGTGAAGATATAAATGTTTTTAGCCAATTTTTTGATATTTGTCGTCTTGGTAAAATCCGTCGCCTCTGTCGAAAGTTTTAGGCAGACATGCAAACATACATACATACATACATACATACATTTATATATTGGTAACTAAATATTTTCGATCCAAACCGATTAAAAAGCTTGCTCTATCTCTGAATACCCTTTATGTAAAATTTCAAATGTTTAGACCAGAAATTGTCTGATTAATATATAGAGGTCTGATTAATATACAGAGGTCAATTTTTTTAAACTTTGACCCCTATTATGACCCCTTAACATTTATTGTTTTGGGCTCAAATCAAGTTATTAAGTAAGATCCATGTCCAAGGAACCTATATATAAAATTAGACCTTTATAATAATAATGATGATTGTAATAATAATAATAATAGCAGATCCAAAAATAGAAATAGAAAAGTTATTTGGTTCTCACCTCCATTTTATAGCTCGCTAAAAACGAGACTTGGTAAAAAGGTTTTACAACTTGTAGAAAAGCACTTTCCACCAGGAAATATACTTCATGGTATTTTTAATAGAAATACCTTAAAATTAAGCTATAGCTGTTGCGATAATTTTGAAAGGATTATAAAAAACATAATAATAATATACTAAAAAATTATAACAGCGAAAAAACTAGTGTAAACGATTCTAAAGTTAATGTGTATGATTCTAAAGCTATTAAAAACTGTAACTGTCAAATACCTAATACTTGTCCCTTAAATAATAAATGCTTAACGCCTTCAGTAGTATACCAAGCAAAAATATTTCCAGAGGAAAACCCAAACGAAGAAAAGTTTTATATAGGTAGTACGCAATTGACATTTAAGGAGAGATTCAATGGACATAAAAGCTCCATGAAGAATCAAAAATATGAGAAAGATACTTCCTTATCAATATACTACTGTAAATTGATTAAGGAGAACAAAACACCTAGGCTGCAATGGAAAATCATTAAAAGAACTAATGCATGTCTTTCATTACAGGCACCGTGTTTTCTATGCCTCCATGAAAAGCTGGAGATAACTAAATTTAAAGATCGTGACAAACTTTTAAATATCAAACAAGAAACAGCAATCTTTTGTAAACATTTTCAAATTCATACACTAAAGAAATTATAAAACACTAAAGAAGTTAAAAAAACGGATAATGTAAATATAATAATGTATTGTAACTGTAATGCCTTACTTTTCGAAAATATGTAATGTCTAAAATACCACTAAAGTAAAAGTAAGTTGTTGATTTAAACGAGAGAAACTCATATATTTCTATATTGAGTAAAAAGTTATTCAATAGTTTAATCTTTAATTATTTATCGTTATCTTAAATCTATTCATTTTAAACGTGAATCTTTTTGTTTAAACATGGGTAGTGTAATGTGATGGAAAGATATATATATATATATATAGATAGATAATTTTTTAATATCTCACCGAAATTTTTAACTACTTATTTCAATCATTAATTAATCATCTCTAATTAGTCTAAAGAGTTAAACGGTTTATATCTTCGTAGTCGGGTAACATAAATGAAATAATGCATTGCACTTATACAAAACGTAACTTATTAAACTATGTAATTCCTAATTAATCACTAAAGGTGAGTTAAGCGTTGAATGCCATCATAAGTATCTTAAGAAAAAAAAAGCGCATCCATATTCTAAACCGAGTAAAATGAGTATAGTTAACTGAAAGTCACCTTTAAATTTTTTAATCGTTTTTTTTTAATCGTAAATTAACCATCTCATAGATATTTTATTTCCTACTTATTTCAATCGTTAATCAATCATCTCATAGTAATTTTATTTATTTCAAACTTTTAATCACCTGTTTTAAATGTAATGTTATGCTTTAAACGTGTCTTATCTATTTTAAACACAACTAGGCTAATGAATAAAGAAAGGGATTAATAATCTCAACCGATGAATGTAAATATTGAAAAGTACTTGTATATAATGTACAGAATAGAAAAGAATATGGTCGATTAAATCACTGGGTTTTGTTCCGTACAACTTGTCTGCTGAAACGAAAAGATTGCCCGATTTTTAATTTTTTAATCGTTTTTTTTTAATCGTAAATTAATCATCTCATAGATATTTTTAGTACTTTATTATTATTATTATTATTATTATTATTATTATTATTATTATTATTATTATTATTATTATTATTATTAATAATAATAATAATATAATAATAATTATTATTAATATAATAATTAGTTATAACAAGATTATTAATAAATGTACGTATAAATAAACTAGGGAGAAGGGATGGATCGACTTTAAGGTAAAATGGTACTGAAAATAAGCTTAAGAAAGGGGGTAAGATTACGTAGTCTGGTAAGAGAAATGGAAAGGGTGCGAGGGCCGGGAGGAGAGAGGAAGTAATAGCTCCATAGAGGGGTTATCCTTATTATCGGGGGGGGGGGGGGGCTAATATGGTTAAGGTAAGGAGGTTAGGTAGCGAGGACGGCTGAGATATGATTAGAAGAGGGGTGGTTTGGAGTTTAGAATGAGAGGTGAATGCGGTATTTAGGCGTCTTTGTGATAATTAGGCGTCTTTGTGTTAATTAGGGTGTGTATAGGTTAAGTTATGCTGTTGTTAGGCCATTTACCAAGGAGGAATTTCCTTTTGTGGGGATATTGTCTGAAGATCTCATTTTTAATGTTCATACAGGCCATTAATATTTATTACCATATGCGCTCGGTTTAACGTTTTTTTTTCTCTGTTTGTTCACTTTGCATTGTTTCAGTTTTTCAATGTCGCTGATGAATTTGCGCTGACTTTTTCCAACCTCTTATGGTTGATTCGGCGTAATGAAACCAACGGTACAACTTTTAAATATGTATATATAGTGTCGTAATAAATATTGTATCTTCAGCTCTCACATCCAGGATCGATCACTTTATTGAATGTTGTTTCATCGCCTCCTGACACGCTATATATATATATATATATATATATATATATATATATATATATATATATATATATATATATACCGCGTATCAAATTAATAACGAGTTTACATCTTTTTAAATATTTAAGGAACGAGTGAATAAAAATCCATGAAACCTTGAGAACGTGCCTACAATACTATTCAGCTACTCCAGTCAGAAAATAAAAGTCAACCAAACTCGATTTCATCCCAGAAATATTTACCAGGGAATAGGGAGTGTTATATTTAAGTTAAGAGAACCGATATAGCAACACTGTTGTTGGTAAGAGCCACTTTGTTTGGAATAAAACGCAGTTAAAAACTATCAAAGCGTTGAAATTAAATGCTGACATATATATATATATATATATATATATATATGTGTAAACCAGACAAAGTAGCAGGAGTTGTAATTATGGATAATCTGATTACGTTGAGAAAATGCTATTTATTCTTAACGATGCTTCTAAATTCCGGAAAGTTGGTCCTGTCGAGTTGACGAATAATACTTGCAAAAACGAGGCCAAAATGCAAAGACGTCTACTTGCATTATTTTAAAAGAATGTTTTTTTTGTAAGGACGTTTATGACAAGATTAGACCCTCTGGGTCACAATGTCCCAGATTGCATGGTCTCCCTAAAATCCATAAGCAAGGTGTGCCACTGAGACCTATGTTATCTATGATATGTTCTGCTCAACATTCTTTGGCTTAGTGGCTTGTCGAAATTTTGCAACCTATGCGTGAATTATACAGCACGCACTGTATTTCTGATTCTTTTCGGTTTGTTGAATATCTACGTGGGTTGGATTCGAATGTAGAGACATCCTTTATATGTTCTTTCGATGTCTCTAGTCTTTTTACTAACATACCGTTAGATGAGACGATACATATTTGTACCAACGCGCTTTATGGTGGTCGCCTGACTCCTCCACGCTTTTCCAAAGAGATATTTACTGAACTCGTTTTAATGTGCACCAAATCAGTGGAGTTTAGCGTTGGTGACATTATGTATTGTCAGGTCGACGGGGTTTCAATGGGAAATCCGTTGGCCCCAATTTTATCTGATATTTTTGTCGGTTACTACGAATCCGTTTTGTTTAATTCTGCAACAAAACCCACCACATATTTCAAATATGTTGATGACACTCTTGCTATGTTTTCATCGCAAAGTAAAGTGTTATCTTTTTTTGATAGGTTGAATTCCTTGCATGGGGCTCTTAAGTTCACTATGGAAAGTGAGAAGGACAATTCTCTTCCCTTCTTGGATGTTCTTGTTGAGCGTTCAAGAAGGGGCATTCTCACTACCATTTATAGGAAGCCGACATTTTCTGACTTATATGTAAACTGGTCGTCCTTTGTACCCAAATCACGCAATATCGGCTTGATTAATACGCTCGTACATAGATCTCTCATGATATGTTCACCTAATAGATTAGACTCCGAAGATCAGAGAAATATTTATTAATAATGGTTATTCCTTAGACCTTATTGAATACTGCATTGACAAGAATGTTGAGGATTTTAAATCCCCTAAAAAGTTTGGGCCTACGAAGTGCCCGGTTTATTTAAAATTACCGTGGATTGGGGACAAGAGTATCAAATTGTCAAAACAGATTGTTAGGAGTACTTATAAGTGCTTCTACTCTGTTTCCTTGCGTTTGGTATACACTACGAGACCTGCTTTTCCTTCTTTTTACAAAGATAGTTTGCCTTACACCCAAATTAGTAATATTGTTTATCAATTTAAATGCCAGTGCGATGTTGGTTATGTCAGGCGAACATTTTTGCATTTTCTAACTCGTATAAACCAGTACGTTCCATCAAAAGTCAGACAGGGGAGGGTAGGACCCGGTATTCTCCCTTCTTCCGTAGCCTTGGACTCTGCAATTGGCCAGCATTTGGTGGACAATCCATGTTGTTCTGATAAATATAAAATAGAGTGGTTCGAGATGCTACACAGAGCAGACTCCAAAAACCATTTAAAGATTTTGGAGTCTGTCTCTATTGCGGTTCAAAAACCTTCTTTATGCCGGCAAAGGCGACAACAAAAACATTATGTCTTTGAGGAACTTTGACCCTTTTCTGCCCCGTTTTTCTTTCTCGTTATGCCAAGTTTTAGTCGCTTTTAAACGCAGTAATTTCAGATTAAATCTTTCTTTTAATCGTTTTTTTCCTTATTTTTAGCACATCCAAATTCCTCCATAGTGCTCTTTCGCCAATAATATTGTTTTGTATGCTATCGATTTTCTCCTGACGAGATGATAGCCGAAAGAGCTCTCGAAAAATTTCCGCACATTCTATTTAAATCGTTATATAAATTTCGTACCTCTAAACATATATATATATATATATATATATATATATATATATATATATATATATATATATATATATATGTTTGGTTTTGTTAATCACATGAAAGCCCACGATGATACAGGTTCCGCTGCTGTTAGTTTCATCCAAACCAATGACCGTTTTCAGTGTCATGTCTGCTGGAGGGTGTGCAAGTCGCTGGCAGGGCTGAAAAGTCATCTTTGGGCACATGGACCTTTAGTGACTGAGGGAGTGGCTCTCGTCTGACAAGACGTTGCAATCACCACATTATATATATATATATATATATGTGTGTGTGTGTGTGTGTGTGTGTGTGTGTGTGTGCATGTTCATAGATTACTGTTTTAAAAAATAATAAATAAATAAAATATTATTTGTTTACGTCCAAATAAAAAATGGGCGATTTTCTAATAAAAACAAAACAACAAAAAAAAAAACAACAAAAACCAAAAAAAAACTGATCTCCAAGGTGGAGACGCTAACTGTATCATCGTTTAAAAAAGTCAACAACAGAATCCACACACACACACACACACACACACACACACACACATATATATATATATATATATCGGCAGGTTCGTTATCGGTTGCACTGATTGACACCGTTTGAAGATAATAGATTTATTTAAAAATAGCACCCATTGTGATAAAACCTTTATCGCGTGATTTTAATTTAGACACGGTTTAGAGATAATGGATAATTCCTGTGAGGGTAGTTACACATGCAATTGCGAAGCGCAATCACTACCCACTCTCTCCCGAATCTTGATTCCAGTTGTAAGGCGTAATCTAGGACGACTGGAAACAATGCCGAGCGCATGCGGAACCAAGCATTCTCAAATGGTCACCCATTTTAGTAATGACCAGGCTGCACATTGCTTAACTTTGATGATCTAACAGGAACCGGTATGTCCACGTGATTATGACATACATGGAAAGCTTTATAGGGGCAGGCATTTAAATTGAAAGTCATTTTTAACCAAAGAATTGGATAGACTTGATTGATTAAAAAGTCACCCAGAGACCAGAGAATCAAACGAATCTAAATGAAATATTCAATGTTTATTTTTTATTTTTATTTTTATTTTTTTTTATTACATTTTCACCCCAAACAAGGCAAATTGCCACTTTGGTGTAGGGGGCTACTATCAGGGGCAACAACTACTGGGGTACTATGTAGGGATTTGGGCAGCAAGGTGTCGGTTCACGTTACACTTGAACTTCTGCACGTCAGTACTGTTGGGGAAGCAGGGACCTGGAATGGAATTCCAGAGTCTAGCGGTTCTGGGGAAGAAACTATTGGAGTAAAAAGATCTTTTACATCTAGGGATCTCTACAGTGTGGGGGTGGGATTTAGCAGCCTGTCGGGTTTGTCGAGGGTGCTCATGTCGTGGGGGCACAAGTGATTGCAGTTCGTCAGAGCATTCATCACTAAAATACTTGTAGAAAAGGCAGAGGGATGCAACATTTCGTCAATGGGACAGAGGCTGAAGCTTAGATGCCAGTTCAGGGCCTATCAGGTTTGCGACTCTCTTTTGAACCTTGTCAAGGAGCGAGAGACTAGTAGCAGATGCACCAGCCCAGATGTGGCAGCAATACTCCATACATGGGCGGATGGTGGCCTTATAGAGGTACAGGATACTTTCGGGTGTTAGTAGTTTTCTATCTCTTATATATATATATATTATATATTCTGCAGGTTTCTTCCTTAGTTAGTCTGTACGTTACGCTTTGACAAAGGCCAAATACAATTCTTGAAGACTAAACTGCTTTAAAAAAAGGCTAAATTCATGAAGTTTGGCTTTAAAAAGGACAATCTGGTATCTCTGATAGTGACCCACTTTCCATCTAACCTTGTTTTCGAATATCATTAAGCTTGTTTGTTTCAATAATTAAAAGAAACCTTCTCTACCACCAATAGCAATGGCCAAGAACACATTACCTGAAAGTACTTCCTTTAAACTCCTCAGTCTAACGTTTACAGGGAACATGAACTGGAATAGATACATTAAGAACATTGCCAAGGCTGATGCAAAGAAGGTGGGCTCTCTCTACCGTGCTAGAAAACTACTTACGCCTGAAAGTACCCTGTATCTCTATAAAG